>NC_056746.1:938936311-939106311 GCF_019279795.1 Protopterus annectens
CAGCTAACTTGTTGAGCTAAATATCTTCTTGTAATGGAAAGAGGACATTACAATTTATCCCTTACTCTGACTCTACAAATTCTACTCCTGAGCCATTCTAGGATCCAATTAATAACATAATTGTGATGTTCAAGGATTCCAAAACTAAAATAATCTTAACATGAGGAATGGATTCTAAGACTCTTGACAGATCTAAATAAACCACATCAATAGGAATTACTTAAACAGACATGGCTAGAGATGAATCCATGTTGAGTAAGATCAATTAACTGTCCAAAAAAGTTATTAGAAAGAAGGAGTATAATGCTTTAAAAAACTTTCATAAGTTCATAAGCATATATGTAGTGTTTAGGTTAAAGGCCAATGAAAGAGCACTGATTCCAGTACTTCTGAATTAAATGCCAAATACCAAAATTAGGCTTAAATGTATCTAGCTTTTTAGATTGCTGATCTAGGGAGGAAATCTAGTCCACATTTCTGTAATCTTAGTGACACATGATCATCTAAGTTGTGTTTTAAATTTCATAGGTAGGTACTAGGCTATCGGTCCAAGGGCCTAAGTAAGCCTAGCCAACAAGGTTCCCTGGCTTATGCCATCCAAGAAAGTTAATTTCCTGTGCCCCTGTCGAGCAGAGCCACATAAGTGCTTCCTGGGGTATATTTCCTATTTCCCATCCACTCATCAAGATTTTTCTTGAAGAGTGCTAATGAGGAACTTGGCTTGACATAGATGGGTAGCTTGTTCCAGAGTAAAGGAAGTCTCTGGGAGAGGAATCTATCCCTCTAGCATGTCCTGTTTATTGTGGTGACAAGGTTTAGGTCCCTAGAGAGTGCAGCTTGGAGGGACTGGGATTTCTTTAAGTGTAGCATGTCCAACAGGTCTGGGTTTAACATAGCTTTATATGTTAGGCAGAGATCTCCTCAGAGTAGGCAATATGCTACAGAGTAAAACTGGAGTTTTTTGAGACGGTCAGTGTAGGGCATCTGTTTGAGGCCAGTAATCCTCTTTGTGAGGTACTTCTGTGGCCTTTCCACCTGCTGCAGATGTCTTGTGAGGTACATTCCAAAAGGGGCGTTGTACTCTATAATGGGTCTAATGAGTGCCGAGGGGCACAATGACCACTTTTTTCCTGGATGATTCTGTTTCTTTTTACTTTCTTTCCCTCCACAAGACTGGACAAGTGGCTTGACTATCTACCCTAACAGACCAATTTGCTCCATGGAGTGATAGCTGGGCATCCCTAGGCTAAGTGAGAGGCCTTTGGCACATTTGTTTTTCCCATTCAGGCCAGTTGGTCTGTTTATTCCTCAGCAGTGTGGTAGGGTGTAGGCCAGCTTGCTGGTCTTGTGGAGTGGCCTATCTGTACCCGAGTGGAAACAACCCTCTCCCTCAAGGTGGCTCTCTGTATTCCTGTATGGTTGGCCCCACGTGCTCACTCCACAGTATGTGTATATGCACATGGGTAGCCCATGCTCCATAGGTGCAAAACCTAGCGCTCCTACTAGGTGTCACTCAAGAGACAAGTCAGAGTCACCTCCCACCAGGGGCACGTTCTCACTTCCATCCTCTCCAACCAGCTCTGTCAAGCACCCAAGCCATGACGCAAAGTGAGGTCACCTAGGCACCAGTCAGGGCTTTATCTGTCGATATCACCAGAGCTAGCTGTATGCTCTGTTTCTTAATGATAGTTTGTTTTTTAGGCGTGGGTAGTAGTTCTATCTTGAGCAGCTTATATTTTAGTGAGGTGTATGGACTTTAGGCAAATTATGTTCCTTATGCTGGAAAAGAGGGACAAAGTACAATATTTTGTATTTGGTTGTTTGTATTTGTGCTGTGCTATAATACAACTTTGATAAAAGGATGAATGCACACTCTAATCTAGGGATTAGAACGGAGTGCTGTGACATTTCTGGATTTAAGTAATAAGGTAGTTAGAAACTGTATATGCAAATCTGGGTGGGTTTAGTACATGATGACTTGTTTTTCTGTATGTGTATGAAAGGCAAGACTCTGATCTGGGTTTAGACCTAGGTATTTTTGTTTAGGAACTATGGGAAAGGGACTACCAAGTGGGTCTATAAAGGAGCCAATTTACAAATTGTTAGTGGATACTCAATTCTATGAGAAGTTTAACTATTTTTGAAGTGTTTCTTTTTTCAGAAGTAGAGATTATTTATGAGATTTTGTAATAATGATGCTGACTAATTAAAGAATGCAGTTGACTTTTGGAATATTCCAAGATAGTTTATTTAAAATAAAGAGAAAGATTAAGGATGCAGATAAGAACCTTGGGGAACATCTCTTAAAAGAAAGCAACTATAAAATGAGCTAATATTGGGTGTTACTTGGAAGGTTCTGATCCGCAGGCAACTGGTAAACCACTGCAGACCATTTTCTGAAAATCATCATGTATAATATAATTTTTAGAAGACAAGATTGTGGCCATTGTTATTACAGGCACATTTTAAATCTGGAAAGATAGCTCCTGCTAGAGCTCCTTGTTCTGTACTTGCAAACATTTGGTTGGTTATTTTACAGATGGCTCTACAAGTTCTGTATTTAGACAAGCTGAAACCATGCTGTTTATCAGTTAGAATGTTGTAGTTATGTATGTATGCATAGATGTAGTTGATTACACTGCTGTAAATGATTGTTTTTCCTGTATCTTAGCTAGTGGCCAACAGTAATTAACTGAAGAAGGGGTTGGTATTTTGGGAATAGATCTTGGCAATGTCTGTAAAGGGTAAAGTGACTGTGTTAAGCAGAAGGTTATAGATAAGACTTGGGGGTTTAATCACATAGTCCTTATTTCTGCTTTTTTTAAGAATATGGAATATAACATATGTGAAGAGGGGTTACAGTTATACTTGGCTTTGCCTAGTAGCTTCTGCTCTATTATATGGTTGACTGTTTTACAGCAGAAGGGACTGTTTGTGATACTTTTGCAGTAATGTAGTAGGCGTGGCAGCAGTCATGCAAGTTATTACAGAAAAACAAAATGGAGGATGCAAGTTGAGTGTGTTAAAGAAATGAGTAAGCTTGACAAGGTTATTTATTTTGTTTAGAAAAAATATAGTATTTATCAAGAGATTTTATGGATTTCAATAAGGTTGTGGGTTTTTTCTAATGGATTCTTTGAAGATTTCTACAATATATAGCTTGTGTTATATCTGTATTTATACTGTTGTTTTTAGTTCATGATTCCTATATGATACAGTTTTATTGGTATGATCCTGCACATGCTTAATTATGGAACCATATGTGTAGCTTAAAGTATGTAGTTAACCACAGGGTTTTGTTACTCTGACACATTTCTTTTGATGGAAAACTGTTTGTAAGGAACTGCAGTCATAATATTATATAATGCTGACAGGGACCTACCTCTCAAATGTCCCCAATTTTTTTTTTTTTACTCAAATTTTAGCAGTGACCCTCTTAATAACTCTTAAAACTGGTCACTTTTGTGGGAAAAGGTGGCAACTGCACTTAAACAATGACAATAATTAGAAATGTGAAGTTGTTCAATCTCGCCGTTCATTCCTCACTGATGGGTTCGGAGCCGATCCTCGGCTCCGACACAACCGTTTAGCAAAGCTCAAAGATTACCAGTAGCCCGAGACCAAGCCCCTTATCCCATGATGCACAGCAGGATTTACCCCTGATCTAGTTTGCCGCGGCACTGATCTCTTGGTTTCCAGCATTGCTCAAGACTTTTTGTGGGATATTCTGCATATTTGCAAGTTTTCTTCATTTTATATATATATATATATATATATATATATATATATATATTTATATATATATATTCTTAGATATATTTAGACTGTTGTTTAGAAGTGTTCCCCTTTACCTTTTATACCTTTTGCTTCTAGCCACGTTATTTGTGACTTTTCTGCTTCTTGGCCCTTGGCCTGTAGTAGTGTAGACTAGTTTAGGAGTTTACATTAAAATTCTATATTGTATTTTATATATTTCTAGAGTGGCCCCTTTGGGCTTTTGTTTGTGATGGCGTGTATTTTGATCATAGCAGTTGTTGATAGTATATATATAAAAACTATCAAACTATGAACTATGTCTGAAGATAAAGAAAAACAGCCGAAGTCTGGTTTTAAAAAATGTCCAGACTGCAGACAAAAAATGTCTGTGACAAATGCACATGTTCAGTGCGTTTATTGTTTGGGTGAGGTGCACCTTCAGGAGTCCTGCAGTATCTGACACTCCTTTTCTACTAGGGTGCTGGCTGAAAGGAAGAGGAAACTTACAGATCGAGGTCTCCTTAAGCACCCCTTTGTAGAAGCTTTGTCTGACCAGGATGGGGCCAGCAAATCTTCAAAATCTTCCTCAGAGTCTAAGGCAAAAAAGTCAAAAAAAGTGGACTATACTGTGACTTTGGCTCCACAGCCTTCGGAGCCGACAGTCTGTTCTTTTCAGAGCTGGGACTCTGGCTTGGAACTGGTCTCCGAGACTCCCTCTTCTCCACTTCTCCAGTCGGCACCATTGGTGCTTTCTTCCAGATCATCTGTTAGCCTTTCAGATTCAGATATGGATTGACTGGTACAGAAGGTGTTAACGGCACCAGGCCTAGCTAAATTGCTGTCAGTTCCTACCCGGGTGTCGGAACCGAAGACCACACTTCCAGAATTGACTAATCCTCCTCCGAGCCTTACCAGTCCTTCGAGCCAGAGGAGGCAGACTTGATGATTGTAGAACCCTTGGAGCCAATGGCTGTTCCAGTGTCATCGGCTCCATTTGCTCAGACATCCTCAGTGCTGACCGGGGACTCTAGGAGCCGATGCTCCCCTGTCGGATCCAGGGAGGATAGTTGCACTAACTTGTCGGTGCCGACTGTTCCTCTTGGGGCTTTGGCTCGGGTGTGCTCGGCTCCTACCTTGGGCTCAGAGCCCACAGCATCGGTGAAGGGAGGGGATCGTGGTCCCTTCGGGTCTGTCGACTCCTTCTTATCGGAGCCGTGATGCTTTCAAAGCCATGAGGCGAGTGTTGTCTCCAAAGACGTCCTCATCACCAGGTTTGGCCTCTTCTTCCCTTACAGTGCTTGTGTCCACTTCTGCTACCATCGGTCACCCCAAGTGTAGAGACCCACAGCCTCAGGTAGCTCCACTGGGCACTCCCTGCTCTTCTGAGACTTCCCCAGAGGTTCCCACTGAGGAAGTTCCCAGAAAGAGACTGTGCAAGAGGAGGCACTTGGACCCTACCATAGGAGTCCTTGACATCTGACACCGACTTGGATGAGTCAGAAGGGTCCCCTCGATCCCCCTCTGATGACATCTCCTTTGCGGAGATACTTGAGATCCTTAGGCAGAGGGGTGATTGGCAGTCCAAAAGCCCTACTGAGGATGAGTCAGTTCTTCTGAAGGCTTTCGGGTCTCAACCTTCCACCTCCTTGGTGTCTTCACTCTACGATGAGCTTATGCAGTTGGTCTCTCATAGGGCGTGGGAGTCCATGGAGCCTGTCCCTCAGTGGCCAAATAAATTTATTTCTGCCCCCCGTGGATAAACCCTTTCTGTCTAAAGGAGTTCTTGTTGATGCCATGGTGGTGGCGGCAGCCACCAAGAAGGAATTGTCTGAAACTTCCACGTCTATCCATCCTCCTAACAGAGAGTCCAGGATCATGGATAGATATGGAAAATGCATGTTTAGTTCAGCAACTTTCACTCTTCGATCACTGAACTATCTGACCCATTTCACCAGACTGCAAAGAGATCTCCTTAAGGAGCTGGGAGATTCTCTTCAGGGTACTGTAGCTGCAGGTGTCCCTGAGAAAGTTTCTGCCCAGCTTGCTACCCTTAATTCCATTGTGAACTCGCCCATGAATCTCATATCATATGCAGTTGATGGTTCGAGTAGGGCTGCAGGTACAGGGATTGCCCTTCGCAGGCATGCCTGGATGCGCCTCTGTTCCTTTGCAGAGCTTTTCAAGTCTTCATTCGTAAACACCCCATTTGAGGGCTCATCCTTGTTTGGGCCAAAGGTAAAGGAAACACTGACCAGGTGTGACCTTATCCCAAAAGCCAAAGGGGAGGGAAGATGTTGTTCCGGAAAGCCCAAGGAGCCTTTCAGGACACACATGGAGAACCCCCCTCCAGGGGCAGAGGAGGGGGGTAATAATGGAAGACACTGCCCTCGCGGCAGAGGGGGTCCACAACACCAGGGCAACAGAGATCACTTCTCTGGCCAACCCTACCAGCGCTCCTGAGAGGAGGCCCGACTGTCCTGCTCTGGAGGTAGTTGGAGGTCGCTTATCTTTGTACCCAGAAGCCTAGCTAGATATTACAAATGACAGATGGGTACAAAGCATAATTTCCAGAGGGTATTTCATACCGTTCTCCGCTCCACCCCTTCCCGTCAAGAGAATCCCAGACGTTCCACCCAGTTACAGGGAACAAGCAACCACAGAGGTCCACAAGTTGCTAGAAAAAAAGAGTCATCCAGCCAGTCCCAGCAGACCAAACAGGATTCTGAACTTACTCAAGATTCTTTTTGTTTCCAAAGAAAACAGGGGACTGGAGACCCATTTTGGACCTCAGCAGACTAAACCAATTTGTGAAAAAAGAAGTTTCGGATGGTCATGCTTCAGTCCATACTTCCCTTTTTAGGGAAGGACAATTGGATGTGCTCGATCAATCTCAAGGATGCGTACAGGGTTTTGTTACTCTAGAATATTTCTTTTGATGGAAAACTGTTTGTAAGGAACTGCAGTCAAAATATTATATAATGCTGACAGGTACTTACCTCTCAAATGTCCCCAATTTTTTTTTTTTTTACACAAATTTTAGAAGTGACCCTCTTAACAACTCTTAAAACTGGTCACTTTTACAGGAAAAGGTGGTGAACTGCACTTAAACAATGACAATAATTAGAATTATAGACTATTTTACTTCAGAAAATGTATATTAATTCACATTCTCTTAGTCTGTCAATGTCTCAAGTTAATAACAACAGTACTTTAAAAGTGTCCTTGATTACTTCTGGATTTGTCCCTGATGCATTCAGAGCTATGCATAGAAATGATACTGGGTTGCTTTCATTAAAACCTGGTAAATAATCAGTGTTTTCTACTTCAGCATTAATTTAAGATTCTGGGATTTCAGGGATTGATCTATTTCTAGACTAGAATAGGGCTTTTTACCATGTGATCAGTGACCAAATGGAAAATATTAGATGGTGGTCACTCAGTAAGTAAAAAATTGGTTATTACAATGTAAAGGAGTCAACATTTTCCAGATTAGGTGTATGGCCTTGCTGTTTTGTTTAACTATTTGTGTAAGGCTGAGAAAGATGAGCTCTCTAGTTAGCTGGGTTTGTGTTTAATGAGCCAATCAATGCTCATATCATTGTGTATAATGAGTTTATGTCATCAAGCTAATTACCTTTGTTGATCAATGTGTCAGTAATGGTATTTGCTGAGGAGGATGAATGGATGCCAACTACTACAACTTATAGTTTAGAATGCTCTCCTAGTTTGATTTTTTTGATACAAATGTGAGGGAAAGATTAGATTTCTGTTCACCATGATAAGTCTTGCGTTTAGCACAGGAGACTAAGGCACTGAATTGTTCAGGGTTTGGTTAGATCCACCTCCATTTGCCTAGTTTGTTACTCTGAGCAAGTCCCTTAACCATACAATGGTCATGGGTCACTCCTGAAAAGGGACATATGTCTAATTGGGTTACCCGATTAACAAATAGGTAAGATAAGCACCTTGTTTTTTACCTGACTTACAGTCACAAAAAATTGCAATTACAGTTAATATTTACTTTTTTTCTGGGAAACCCCTTTAACCATGCTTCTGAGACAATGTTTCATGACCTACGATTCTAGAATACTTCATTTTTTTAATTAATATTTCTCAAATTCATTAAGGCAATTGAGTATAGTTACTGATATTTGTGTGTATTTAGAAAAGTACAGTTTTGTACCTACCATAAATGTAGATGTTCGAGTGTTCACACTGCTGCAGTCATTACACTTGGATTATCCTGCCGTAGTCGGCCAGACTTCCAAAGTCTTGGTCTGGCGTCGGTTGATGTCGCTTCTTCCCTGACGTCAGTGCGCCAGGGGTATATAAGATGCATTCAACGCCATTTTCTTCAGTTTTTCTTGCCCCAGATGTCAGGTGCCCCCAAGTAGGTAGGCAATACATATTGCTAATCAAAAAATATATATAAAATAAAATAAAAAAAAAATACCTTCAGTTACAAGCAAATACACCACAAAGGTTGTATAGGATAGAAAGGTATAGGTAAGTCCAGCTAGTTCAGAGGGGATGGAGGGAGGGTAACCTGGACTGCAGCAGTGTGAACACTCGAAAATATACATTTATGGTAGGTACAAAACTGTACTATGTTCATCGTGTTACACTGCTGCAGTCATTACACTTGGGTAGAATCCCAAAGCTAAAGTTGGGTGGCTGGTCTATAAAGAGTTAGGATTGGCTATGAGGTCCTGCAGAACTGCAGTGGCAAATCCTGCTCTGGATTTAGAGTAAAGAGGCAGGTGGTAATGCTTGGTAAAGGTGTGCACTGAACTCCAAGTTGCAGCCTCCAAAATTTCCTTGGTAGGTACTCCTCTGAGAAAGGCTGTTGAAGTGGCTGTTGCCCTGGTGGAATGTGGCCTAATGTTATTTGGGACTGATTTTCTGTGCTGTGTGTAGCAGTACCGAATACAGTGTCCTATCCATTTGGATATAGTCTGCTTTGAGATAGCCTTGCCCTGTGATCTGCAGCATATGCAACAAAAAGTTGCTCAGTTTTCCTGAAAGCTTTTGTTTTGTCCAGGTAGAAATGTAGCTGCCTGTGTATGTCCAAAGAATGCAGAAGTTTATCCCCTTTATTCTGGGGGGGTTTGGATAAAAAGTTGGCAAATCGATGGTTTGGTTAAGAGCCACACTAGATACCACCTTTGGCATAAAGGTAGGGTTTGTCCTTAAAGATACCCTGTCCTGATGAAAAATTATAAAAGGTTCCACTGCCATTAATGCCTGTAGCTCTGAGACTCTTCGTGCTGAAGTTACTGCCAGGAGCAGAGCTGTTTTCCATGATAAAAATTTTAGATCGGCTGTATTGGCTGGCTCAAAAGGTGGTAGGGTCAGTTTTTCCAAAACAAAATTGAGGTCCCAAGTTGGTGGTTGTGCTTTCCAGGGCAGTCTTATGTGTTTAGCCCCTAATGAGGTACTGCTTTAGCAAGGGATGAGAGAATAAAGCAGGATCCGTGTTGTAATGTGCTGAAATGGCAGAGGCGTGGATCTTAATTGATGAGAAGGATAGGCCTCTGTCCAGCATCTCAGTTAAGTATTGTAAAATCTGAGGAATGTTTGGAACAAGAGGGTCAAGGCTTTGAGCCTGGTTCCAGGCGCAGAATCTCTTCCATTTTTCTGAGTAAGCTTTCCTGGTGCTAGGCCTCCTGGCCTCCAAAATGACATCCATAACAGCTTTAGAGAGAGGTGTTGCCTGTTTGACTAATGTATCTGCCATGCAGCCAGGTTTAGGGTTTTGAGCTGACCGTGCAGGATCTGATTGTTTTGTTGAGTTAGAAGGTGTGGAATTTGATGCAAAATCCATGGCGGGCCTTGAGCCAAGTTCCTTAAGATAGAGTACCAGTGCTGGCGTGGCCAGTCTGGAGCAATCAGGATCATCTGTGGGTTTTCTTGTCTGGCTTTTAGGAGTACCTTTGAAAGGAGAGGCAGTGGCGGGAAGGCATAAACTTTTAGGTTTTTCCAGCTGAACAAAAGAGCATCCACTTTCCATGCTTGTTTGTGATAAGTCCTTGTGCAGAATTTTTGTAGTTGGCAATTCAGTGGGGAGGCAAAAAGATCTATGTCTGGGCATCCCCATTTTTTGCGTTACCATGCTGAAGATTTGTGGATTCAATTTCCATTCGTGAGGGTCCATGATATTTCTGCTTAGATCGTCTGCCAGAGTATTTTTCTTTCCTGGCAGGAATTGTGCTTGCAGGTGAACTTGATACATTAGAGCTTTGTTCCACAAGGTCTTGGCTTGCCTGCATAGGGGATAAGAACGAGTGCCCCCTTGCTTGTTTATGTACCACATTACAGTGGTGTTGTCTGTCTTTAGTAATAATTGTCCTGGATGTAGAAGGTCCTTGAAAGCTGTTAGGGCATTTTGAACAGCCAACATCTCTTTTTGATTGATGTGAAGATGCATCTGATCAGTGGTCCACTTGCCCTGAATGCATTTTCCTGCCATGTGTGCTCCCCAGGCGTAATCCGAAGCATCTGTTGTTAGAGTTTGCCTGGCTGTGGGTTGGGTAAAAGGCTGACCCTTGTTTAGGTGACATGCCTGTGCCCACCATCGAAACTCCTGTTGTAGGCAGGGAATCATTGGTATTACTGCTTCTAAACTGTGAGAGTGTTGAGTCCAAACACTTTTTAGGTACCATTGTAATTTCCTCATATGCAGTCTGGCATATGGTATTAGTAGTATGCAGGATGCCATGAATCCCAGGGCCTGCAGAATTTTTCTTGCAGGGAGATGGGACTTTTTTGTCAGCAATTGAAAATATTTATTTATTTATTTTATTTTATTTTACATTTGTTGACCGGGCTAGTCCAGCTGGATATATGCCCATTTTCAGCGGAGGCCCGGGGAGAAAAGCTCCACAATACAATAACCAAATAAGACAAACAAAATATATCAAGTAGACATTGGTACATTACAAAACTTTGTGTTATATTACATAACTAGGATTTTATATTCTGTATACCAGTAGGAACAGAAGCCTGATGTAAAAATAAGCTTGATACAATATAAGTATGTTGAACTTGTTTGTCTGGCGTGAGGTAAGCCATCTGGGCCGTTGTATTTAAGCTGGCGCCCAGGAATATAATCTGTTGCGAGGGCACTAGTTTTGACTTCTTTTCGTTTACTGTGTACCCTAGAGAAATTAGCAACCTTTTTACAAACGCCAGATGCTGTAGAAGAATGTCCTTTGTCTCTGCTTGAATGAGGCAGTCGTCCAGGTATGGATATATTTGAATTCCTTTTTGTCTGCAAAATGCAATTACTGGTGCCAGGCACTTTGTGAAGACCCTGGGCGCAGTAGATAAGCCAAAGGGCAGTGCAGAGAATTGGTAGTGCATTGTACCAGCTTTGAGTATGAGTTATCTTCTGCAATTTTGTCTGATAGGGACATGCAGGTATGCCTCTTTGAGGTCCAGAGTAACAAGCCAAGCCTTCTTGCCCAGCATGGGTAGAAGCTGCTGTAATGTCAACATTTTGAATTTCGGAATATCCAGGTAAGTGTTCAGAATTGAAAGGTCTAGTATGGGCCTCCAGGCCTTGTCCTTTTTGGGGACCAGGAAGAGTCTTGAGTAAAATCCTTGTCCTTGTTCCTGTTGTGGTACTTTTTGAATAGCTCTCATGTCCATGAGGGCTGAAATTTGTTTTTGTGCCTCTGCCCATTGATTTTGTGGCAGGTCTGGCATTCCTTTTAGCCTTGGTAAAGTATGAAAGTGGAATCTGTAACCTTGAGACACAATACTCAGAACCCATTTGTCTTGGGTGATTGTTTTCCAGTTTTGAGAAAAAAATGCTAGTTCTCCCCCTAAAGGGGCTTCCAAAATGGACGTGCTTAGCATACGAAGGGGTAGTCATTGTGACTGTTTCCTGTAAGGTTGAGACTTGTCCTCACCTCCTTTTGGGGTTGAGGTGCCCCACTGTCGTTGTCTGTTTGAGGCTTGGGGTTGAGATCTGCCTCTTGGGCGTCTGTATCTGCCTCTCTGTGGCCTGTCTGACACTGGAAAGGACCAATTCTTTGTTGGCCAATTTCTGCTAAACCGAGGTGGCTGTACCTGTAAGAAATCCTTGACTGTTTGCATAGATTTAGCTTTATCCTCCATTTTCTTTAACACCTCTTCTGCCTTAACACCAAACAAGGTATCATGATGTAAAGGAGCATCCAATAATTTTGCCTTAACATGATCAGGTAAACTCTGTTCTTTTAACCAAGCATGTCTTCGAATCACAGAACCTGTAACTGCGGCTCTACAAGAGGCCTCTAAAGAATCAAAACCACACTGCAGAATATGTTTTCCCACCTGTTCAACCGCATGCAATAAATCCTGCATTTCTTTACAATCAAGAGCTTCTGAGCTTGCAAGCATTTTCTGTTTTAACTGAGCCATTAAATATTGTTGGTACTTAAGCATGTGAAACTGGCAATTTAAAGCTCTTACTGCTAAAGTTGCATAAGTGTATACTTTCTTCCCCCATCTATCCAAAGCTCTGGAATCTCTGTCAGAGGGTACTGGATTTTTTGCAATGGAAGCCTTAACCCCTTTTGGACACTGGGAAATAGTTTCTGGATCAGCAGAAGGGTTTTTGTAAAGAAACTTGTGAGAGTCATGGACTCTATAATACCTATCTGGCTTGGCAGGAGCAGGGGGCAAAGAATCAGGAGATAGGCTGGATTCAGAGAACACATCATCCACAATATCTAGCACAGGCGGAATAGCCAGGGGTCTGTGCTGAGGCAATAAAATGAAATCCATGAGCCTTTTCTTGGATTCTGAGTAATCCTGAATTTCCCAATGGAAATGCTCCCTCATGGTATGTAAAGTTTCCCCAAAAGAATTATCCTCAGGAGGAGAGGCTGAAGGGATAGATTCTTCAGCATCAGAGTCCTCATAGGGGGGAAGAGAGTATCCCTGGTCTGAAGTGGAATCAGAGGAAATGGAAACCTGATCAGAGGAATCATAGTCTGTATCCTGCCTAGGCCTTTTCTCAGGAGGGGGATGGGAACCCCTGATTAGAGTAATGAGGTCTTCGGCCATTTTAAGCATCTGTTTCTTAGGCATGGAGGACTGTCCAGGAGAATGCTGTACTTGTTTCTTTGTCTTTAATGGTACCTTTGTCTTGGCTGTTGTTTTAATGGTAAGTTGTGAAGGTCTGAAAACACCCTCAGAAGCCGATGCCGGCTCAACGGCTCTGGACCCATCTGAGGGATTAGTTTCCGTAGGCCCAATACCTTGAGTTTCCAGAGGCCTAGATGTCTCCACGTGGGAGTCGGAAGCGGCCTGTGGCTCTGAGGTAGCGGGTGTCAGGGGCTGCGAAAGTACCTCACTGAGAACCGGCGACTGGCCTAGAAGAGGTTTTGTCGTCGGTTTTGGACCTCGGATGCCTGTCTTTATCCTTGTCTTTGCGTTTTTTCGGTATTGAGGTCGTCGGTTGATCCGACGGCATAGTATAATTGAACCTTCGGCCAAAGTAGTGCAAAGCAAAATCAAAACGTCTTTTTATAGTGCGTTTGTTAAATATAGCACAAAACCAACAACTAGTGACGTCGTGATTAGGGCCTAGGCATGGAATACAGTAAGAGTGGAAGTCCTTATGAGGTATTTGCTTCCCACAAGAAATACAATTATTAACTTTTTCTGACATCGGTCTGAGGCAAGAAAAAAGTTTCCCCAATGGGGTACTTAGCTTTATTGAAGACTTCGGATCTGAAATTCGACTTCGAAAATCTCAGGAGTCGGCCGACCGGCACTTGCGAACTGCTTCTGCTTCGGGCACCACGCGGCAAGAAAGACTGAAGAAAATGGCGTCGGATGCATCTTATATACCCCTGGTGCACTGACGTCAGGGAAGAAGTGACAGCAACTGACGCTGGACCAAGACTTTGGAACTCTGGCCGACTGCGGGACCGCCTGACGGCAGGATAACCCAAGTGTAATGACTGCAGCAGTGTAACACGATGAACATCTGTGGTTTTTGATAAGTGATGCATTTTAACTGATTTTAAAATTTGGTTACACAAACATTTTTTTTTTTTACAGTGTTAGCATCAAGACCACTAACCATTTGTTTCTGCTTGAGGATTGCTGATAGAGTAAAAAGGCTGTACTGATCTTTCTGAAGTCCCTTTAAGGAATAACTGCATAATTCAGCAATGGAAGTATAAAAATGTGTCAGCCACCTCTGAAGAATGCTAACTATTGAAACAGAAGCAAATCCAACTCTCTGTTTTCATTTATATGCTATGATCAGTCACATGTGAAGTCTTGTGGTATTCAAACAGCTAGGGGATGTGCCTCAACAATGATAACCATTTGATGTACATTTGCAGAAGCTGATGGAAGGTGGTCCAAATGCCACAGTCCTCTGAACAGTCTAAGTTCTTTACTTTAAACAGAGATGCTGGTCACCTTGGCAGATACTTTCTCCATGACTTGCTTGGCACCTCTCGACCCACAGGTGAGGAAGTTGCAGTCAGGATATTGGCCAAAATGTCTGTATTTCAGTACTGATGATATAAACACATGCTACCATGACAGGTGACCATGACATATATTATCCACTACTACAGGACTCCAAGAAGGCTTTACAGTATTGATGTAAAAAGCATATTTTATGTCCAAAATTATGTTCATTCCTTAACAAGTTAATGTTTTATAGAAATAACTGAGTTGTGAAAGGCCTCTTACAGCAGCTCAGTGTACTCCAACATTGCAAATGTATCAATACATGTATAAACACACAAAACAGGTACATATGGGAGATACAAAGAGCTGCAAATGTCTTCCTTCATAGGGCTGTTATACTTAACAGTGGGAGTCCATAAAGTGTGAACTTTTCACTAGAAATGACAATTAAAGCTGTTTAGCAATTATTCAACACTATCTACAGCTGAAATATGAAATTATACATCGGAATAATCAGAAAAAGAATGTGCAACTCCTGCAACTGTGTCCAGTGAATACATTACTAATTTGATATCTGCTTACGCATATAACGAACAAATGGGAATAGTTAGCCTGTTTTCTTAGCAGCTTTGTAGCACACACACAGTGAAATTCAGTAACCTAAATACCTGTCAGTTTTTTCAAAAACCTGTTAAACCTGCAGGAACTTTCTTTTGCAAGAAGAAATGTGTGTTCCCTTACTCAGTGACAAGCATGTGTAGTAAACATTTATCATATGAGTCACTGCCTAAAACACAAGCATACTTGGGACTACGTGCTCCGCAAGACGAACTATGACACAACTTTAAAGAAAGGTATAGAAAAAGTTCCAGTGTCAGGTACCACACCAGTACCAGGAAATGATGTTTATGAAGATTTGCTGGCCTCTAGTGGTTAAAACACACACACACACACACACACACACACACACACACACACACACATACAATATATATTTAAAGGAAGAGTATAAAAGATAGCAACCTGGAACAAGCAAGGACCAGGAAGACGTCCCGCCTTGTTGCCACTGCCATTTTGGATTCCAAGAAATTAAAATAAAAATCACTTGCTGTAAGCTAATATTTATTTATTTATTTATTGACATTTGTTAACTGGGTTAGTCCAGCTGGGTTAGTAGCCCATTTTCAGTGGAGACTCGAGGAGAAAAGCTCCAGTTAAAACAATTTACAGTATGTTGAGATTTAACCATACAAGACTAATACTATTTAAATACAGGTAAAAAAAGAAAATAAGTGGAGAGAAAAAAGTACAAGCAAAAATAGACAAGTAGCAATTCACAAAAAATAGCAAAGTCAGTAGCTATAAATGGGTTTTCATGCATTGTTAAGATATTATAATTTCTGGATAAGTGCCTGGAGGTCACATACAGAAAAAAGGTTGGGACTAATACAAGTGGATTGTAATGGGAGTGAGATATAAAGAGAAAAGGGCACAGAAATGCCTCAATGAACTGAAAATACACAGATCTTTCAAATTACTTCTGCTTAAATTAGCGGTGCTGTTACTTATATTCAGATAAATTCACTACATACTCCAAATCAGTAACAATCAGATTAAATCAAACCAGATTAAATGATCCACAAAACTGAAACACTGTCCTCCTATTTTCAACCCATTCCTGCACAAGAAGAAACCCCTTTCCCAGCCAAAAGGCAAAAGATACCCCCCCCCCCCGAGGGTATCTATGCACACCTGATATTTCTGAGTCAGATGAACTATTACTTCAGGGCTTGCCTGCTAAGAGTAATTGCAGACAACTACTGGATTTTGTTGTTTATGTAGTGATAAATAACTGTGTAAAACAACCCCAGGTAGCAGGTGTCTAATCTATTTCATTCTTGATAAGGGCAGTAACACACTATGCACTGTCCTCTAACAACAACATGCAACGTAGTCAGTCTATATGATATTTCTTTACTACAGCAAACATCTCTGGGTAAGTATACAGAAAGAAGTGGAACAAGTTAAAAGAAGAGTTAACAATATTAACTAGAAGTTCAGATCAACAATTTGTACACTAGAAAATCTCACAGACCTAGAATGGAATCATATGGTCACTACCTGCATTCTGTACCTCTGAGCAGGATGAATTTCATCCACAGCAACTTCTACAAGTCACATGGACTTGGTGTCTTTATACAGCCACCAAAAAAGTACAACAATCAATTTACATCATCCCCAATATCAGCAAGTCCTGTAAGTGTGTGTGTGGGGGGGTTGCTTAACCCCATTTCCTCCATCTGAAAGAAAGAAAGCTCCACTAAACTAAACAGAATTGCCAGAGGAGCACTGATTTTTTTGTTTTTACATAATACTTGAGATTTGAGACAGATTGCACTGTGACTGCATATAGCTCTTTAGTGCTCCTTGTGATGCACATTATTTTCAGCACGCAGAATGTGCTATGCCATCAACCCAAGTACTTTCTTCTGGATGAAAAAGATGCAAATTTCTACACCTGCCTACATGGAGAAGGAATTATGTACAACTTTGAAGCCACATAAGCATTTCCGGAGCACAAGGAGGGACTGACATAGCAGTCTTGTGAGGCAAATAGTAAATCATAAGCAGGTTTACATTTCCAGTAAAATTACTGAACACATGCAATAAAAAAGCTCAACAAAAATACTCAGGAAGACAGATGTGATTAAACAATGCATGGTATCAGAAAAGACCAGGATCTACTGTACACTATCGCAAACAATAAACTAAAGATATCAAGAAATGAAACAAAAAAGTCCAAAAACCACACAATCCAAGAAAACGCTCAGCAAACTGATTCCTCTCCAAAAATATTTATTTCAGATAATCCAAATCACACGGAAAGCAAACAAAAAATCCACCAAGTGAGGATTAAGCCACCATAAGCTCTTTCGTCCCCAAAAGTATACATTAACATGGAACTTCATCAGATGGCAGCAAAAATCCATCATATCCTTTAAATACATTTGTTGTGTGACATCACTTCTCCCCCAGAAAGACAAATACATAAAATAGTAACCACAACTCATGCTTTTTAAAAGTCAGCAATTATAAATAATCAGACCATAAAAAAAAAAAAATATATATATATATATATATATATATATATATATATATATACATATGAATGTGTCTTTTGGCTTTTCCCGGTTAGGGGTCGCCACAGCGGAACTCCGGTCCGCTAATGATTGGCAGTTGATTTTTACGTGCCGAGTTGCCAGCCCTGATGCACAACCTTCAATGAAGGTACACCCATTCACGCATGTCTCCACGCAGAAGACGCTCTAGCTGAGAGTCGAACAGGACAGCGTCTTACTGTGAGGCGACAAGGCTACCGCACCACCACCGCGGCATATATACACACATATATATATATATATATATATATATATATATGTGTGTGTGCATCCTATAAAGCAACATTTTTAAAGCACGTGTTAAAAAATATATATAGTAGAAAATAAAAATAAAAAGTTTGTAAAAATACATCCTACAAGCAACAAATATAGCACTACCATTTAAAACAACTTAAACAGCTCTGTGCCTTGCATTTGCTCAAATACAACCAGCAAACCCAACAGGGAAAACCAGAATAGAAAACATGTTATTCATCTATGCAGTGCTTTTAGCTTCAGTAAACTAGAAATGGAAACACTGTCATTAAGACCTGGCCAGCATGTACTCATGCATTCAAACGGAGCTGCCACACTAGCTCCAATTTTTCTAATAAGTACTGCCAGCCCCCCCCCCTCTTTCCAAATAAGATATTATATCCAAAATGAAAAAATTAAATGTGTGGTCTGGGTATTGTGTAGTATGCCTAGCAAGGGCGATAAATTCAAACTTGTCCCTGATGTTCCTTACATGCTCACTTATTCTAAGTTTTCGTTCGTTTTTTCCTGTATAGAAACAAGAGCATGTATCGCATATTGCACAATACACAACCCTCTCAGTATCACACGAGCCCTTAAATCGCAACCTTAGTTTAATATTGTTGATTTTACCTTTATTATTCTCAAAAATAAAGGAACAAAATTTGCATCTCCCACATTTATGAGTGAAACCAAATCCTGTACTATTCACATTACACTCCAATATGTTCTTTAGATTTTGACCCCTCTTGTACACACAAATAGGTTTAGCACCAACGGAACCCCTAATGGCACTATCACTCATCAGAAGTTCCCAGTTTTTAGTCAAAATGTTAAGAACATTTTTAGAGTCATGAGCAAAGGTAATAAGAAAACACACTTTTGATGAACATTGATTAAAGGCCATATTAAAATTACAAATAGCTTCTGTAGATATAGCAGTATGAACCCAACTATAACACCCTGATTTGGTGTAAGAGTATCAATGTTTGATGAAGAAGTACTGAACTGTGGATCTAAAATAGGCCGAAAGTGGCCATTCCTTCTATTTTCAACTACTTCATGATATTTTCAACGAGTTCCCTGGGGTAACCCCTCTTACAAAACATGCCTTTTAAGTTATTACATTCTATTAAAAAGTCATCCGATAGGCTCACCATTCTGGCCGCACTAACAAATTGGCCCTTTACCACCCCTTGTTTCTGAGAAAAGGGGTGGCAGCTCATGAAGTGGAGAAAACTGTTAGAGTAGGTCTCCTTTCGGTGTATTACAGCCACAAATCTATTAAGTACATAGTCTTTTTTCAGCAAAACATCCAAATATGCTATACTAATCTCTTTAATGGTGTATGTAAATTGTAAAAAGGAGGTGGTAGTATTTATATAATCCAAAAACGGATGGATTAGGTCCTTGGGCCCCTTCCATAAGATAAAAATATCATCAAGGAAACGGGTGTACATGTGGCAGTGTGGGAAGAAGTTAGACTGTGTCAAAAACCTCCTTTCCCATTCTAACGTAACAATGTTAGCAGATAACCCGCCATGTGCCGCACCCATGGCCACCCCTTAAGCTTGTAGATAGTATTTCTTATCAAATAGAACAAAATTGTTACACAGCACCAAGTTCAATAAATGTACCAACATTATACACCTATCATGTGGTAGACCAACTGAAAAAAAGATATTCAAAAAAACATTCTGTACCTATATTGTGTGGAATTACACTGTAAAGATCATTCACATCGATTGTAATCAAAACATATGATTTATCAAACTTGGTTTCATTTATCTTCCTCAAAAAATGACAGGAGTCTATACACAGCAAAGTTTCGCTTTTAAGAAACTCTTTTAGTTCAATATCTAGAAACCTTGCCATAGGGTGTGCAATGGAAGCCCTCGCATCCACAATAAGGCACATAGGAGGCTGGCATAAATTCTTATGCATCTTGGGAATCCCAAATATGACTGGTGTAACCGGAAAATCAGTAAACAAAAAATGTAATTTGTCTATAGAAATAAGTCTTTCTATAAATAGGGCTTCCAAGTGCCCCCTAATTTTTCTGTAAGCCCCATTCAACTCATTTAAGGAGCTTTCTACATATATGGGGGTGTCAATGACTTCATACATTTTCCTAATATAGTCACTCTGAAGCATTAATACAACACCACCCCCCTTGTTGGGTTTCATAGCCCTTATGCATATGTTACTAGCAAGTAGTGATAACTCAAAACCTTCTTCCTCACTTAAATTATTCTTAATCATTGAGGTCAAACCTCTTTTCTGGGTACAGTACGCTCTGATGTCAATTTCACAAACTTTTTCAAAAATGTCCAACAAGGGGTGCAAAGGGGGATTGTAAGTGCTAGAGACTTTTATTGGGGGATAACCTTCTCAACTCCCTGAAAAAGTAAATGCAAATTGAGTTTTCTCACATACTGTTTGAGATCCATAATACTATCAACTACACTGACCGATTTAGAAGGTATAAAAGAAAAACCTTTCGCCAATAAATCACACAGGTGCACATCTAACTGCAATTCTGTAAAATTATAAACTTTAAAATCCTGTGTGCTGTTGACACTCACTGACAAGGGGACAAATGGAAAACATTAAACATAGATACAGTGGTAGAAGGCATACCAGAAACAACAATATCAGACTCAGAAAATGTCAAACCAGGAGGTATTAAATCCCCCCTTCCAGGACCTCTTGTAGTTCCCTCATCCTGGATGGGGGTAATTGTTCCTGTAACTCGGCCCCTGTGGTTGGACCAAATTGTTGACATTGGCCATCTGTTTGTTCTGGATGCGCTCTAATCTCCTTAGTGGAGGGTACTCTTCCTCCTCTAAAAAAGAGTAATTCAAGTCATTAGCATCTTGCTCATGTTCACCAAAATCAACCCCATCAATGTGAAATTGTCTACCAGGGTACCACTCCTGTGAACAGGGAGGGGGTGGGTAGGCATTGCCTGCTCCATATTCATCCACATCCATTGAGATCTTTTTAGTTTTCCTTTTCTTTATTACCTCCATTTTCTTTCCTATGGTACGAAAAATGCGAGTATAATCAAACTGGTTAACAGGAAATTATATGTCCTATGTTATTTTCCTGTCCAAATCCTTTGCTTCATGACACAAGCTATCAAGCTGCATATCATTGTAGTTAATGAAGATAATGAAATGGTGAGCCTATGGGACAAGTTTGAATTTAACGCCCTTGCTAGGCATTCTACACAACACCCAGACCACACACTTAAATTTTTCATTTTGGATATAATATCTTGTTCGGAAAGAGGGGGGGCCTGCAGTACTTACTAGAAAAAGCACAGCTAGTGTGGCAGCTCCGTTTGAATGCTACATGTTGGCCGGGTCTTAATGACAGTGTTTCCACTTCTAGCTTACTAAATCTAAAAGCACTGCATGGATAATTAACATAGGTTTTCTATTCTGGTTTTCCCTGTTGGGTTTGCTGGTTGTATTTGAGCAAATGCAAGGCACAGAGCTGTTTAAGCTGTTTTAAATAGTAGTGCTCTATTTGTTGCTTATAGGATGTATTTTTTACAAACTTTTTATTTTGATCTTCTACTATATATATTTTTTAACACATGCTTTAAAAATGTTGCTTTACAGGATGCATACACACACACACACACACACATATATATATACACATATATATATATACATATATATATATATATATATATATATATATATACATATTATGATCTGATTATTTATAATTGCTGACTTTTAAAATGCATGAGTTGTGGTTAATATTTTCTGTATTTGTCTTTCTGGGGGAGAAGTGATGTCACACAACAAATGTATTTAAAGGATATGATGTATTTTTGCTGCCATCTGATGAAGTTCCATGTTAATGTGTACTTTTGGGATGAAAGCGCTTATAGTGGCTAAATCCTCACTTGGATTTTTTGTTTGCTTTCCGTGTGATTTGGATTATCTGCAATAAATATTTTTGGAGAGGAATCCGTTTGGCTGAGCGTTTTCTTGGATTAAACTAAAGATATCAGCACAGGCAGAAAAACTTAGAAGATATATAGATAAATACAAAGGAAAAGTACAAAGTAAGCAATTTATTGATGACTCAAAGAGAATTGGGAAACAAGGCAAAAGGAATAGAAACACCACCAAAAAAGAAGAAATATATATGAAGA
This sequence comes from Protopterus annectens, assembly GCF_019279795.1. Lineage (NCBI taxonomy): Eukaryota > Metazoa > Chordata > Ceratodontiformes > Protopteridae > Protopterus > Protopterus annectens. Next base: position 938,958,080 of record NC_056746.1, read on the forward strand.
TCCTAAGGAACATTATTCATTTATTTATTGGTATTTGTTTACCGGGATAGTCCACTTTCAGTGGAGGCCCAGGGAGAAAAGCTCTATAACAGACATGACGAAGGCAAGTTTTTAACAATTAGTACAAGCTCCCCAAATACACGAGTATAAAAACAATTAACATTGGTATAAACACTGATAATATATAGCTAAGGTAAATATGAAGAAGTAATGTCACTGGTTACAATTAGTACAAACTTAGTTTACTGAGTGAGACAAGAAATAGATAAAATAAGGCTACCATTGTATAAAACTTCTGCCAATAAAAATTATTATCATCAATACGTCCAGTAATAAGAGACATCACATGGCCATAAATTTATCCTAAAAAGATTTGGTCGCCATCCTTTCTGCCTGGTATATATTGGCACGAGGTGGCAAAAGGTGTGTTTCATCTTCAACTCTGCATATATAAACTGGGATATATTTGGTCTGCTAGTAATCAATATGAATAAAAATTATTAGGTTGTTTCAAGACATTTTGATAATTAGCATTAACTTGGGATAGAATAAGAAAAAACTATGGTAGATGAGTGAAAGGTTAGAGCATATTCATGACGTAGACATAGTCAGGATTTAAAGGGTAGAGGTTTGGTGCAAGTGCAGTTCAAGGATGAGGAGAGGTACTGTCATAAAGAAGTTTTGAAAGATGACAGGTTTTGATTAGCTCTGATTTTAAGAGGGAGGGAATTCCAGGCTCTTGTGACAGAACAAGAATATAGAAGCTGACCAGCGAGAATGTTGGACTTGTGTACCTGCAAAAGTTGTTGATTTTCAGATCTGAGGGATCTTTTGGGTAGGTAGTTGTTAAATATTGCACTAAGGACAGGGCAGAGTAAAGGTTTGTAGATTATTTTACGCACAGTTTTCAGTTGTATGTAGGTGAGGTAGTGTGGAACTTCAAGCCAATTTAGGGAGAACAGAGCTGTATAGTGATGGGTAGTATATTTGGCGTTTGTAGCAATCTTGGTAATTTTATTATAGCATGCTTCAAGTTTAAGTTTCAAGGAGGACTGTAGGTTAATGAGTAATGGAGCACCATAGATGTGGGAGGGAAGTAGATAAGTGGTAGCCAGGGTTTGTTTAGTGGACTGGTTAAGAAAGTGTCTGTGCTGGAACAGAATGCCTCATTTCTGGTGTGCTAAGTTAATGTTGTGTTGTATATGCAGGTCAGATTTTAGATGTTCATCTATTATTACTCCCAATAACTTAGTGTAAGTGACCACTTCAATTAATGTACTGCTTTTAGACTTGATGGTGAACTGGGCTTTGTTTATGTGAGTATTTTTCTTAGGGGTAAATAGTATTAGCTTTGTTTTATGTGGATCAAGTGTCAGATGATTGTTACTGAGCCAAGTCTCTATGGAGGTAAAGGCCAGCTGAGTGACTTGTTGAAGATAAAATATATAGACTCAGCAGAACAAATAATAGCAGAGTCGTCAGCATATTATATGAGAGAGCACTGACAAGATGAAGACTGAAGACAATTCATGAAGATGCTAAACAGGAGGGGACCTAATATAGAGCCTTGAGGAACTTCATTAGAGTTGTGAAGATATAAACAGGGGGAGTTCTGCCATTTGACAGCCTGCTGTCTCCCTCTTCGGTAGTTTGAGAACCAGTTTAAAGGGGGGGGGGGCAATACTTAAGAGTTGAGTTAGAATTAGGGGTGAGAGACTGCATCAAATGCTTTTAATAGGTCAAGAAAAAGGGAAGAGACACGTTTTCCTGAGTTACATGCTTTGCTGATGGTATCCATGAAAGATATTAAGACAGTCATAGTACTATGACAAGGTCTAAACCCATGCTGTGTAGAAGACAGAATTTGTTTTTTAAGAAGAAAGTTTAGAAGTTGTACATGCATACATCTTTCAAGAAGCTTAGAGATGTGACAGAGGAAAACTATGGGACAAAAGTTTGAAATATCGGTAGAGTTGCCACCTTTGTGGAGGGGCAGAATAAATACCTTTTTCCACAGTTTTAGGACGTATGACTCGCAAACGGATCTACTAATGAGGATGTTGACAGGACAGGCAATGGCTTTGGCTGCTAGCTTTAAATATTCTAGGGGCTAGGTTATCAGCTGCATTTGAGCTAGGTTTGAGTTTGAGAAGTAGTCTTTTTATGCAATTGGTTGGAACGGGTTTAAGAGTGAATATGGGTGTAGAGGTGGTTATTTCCTGAGAAGAGTTTGAGGTTGTAGTGTAGGAGAGTGGATGGTAGTAGATAGTGTTGATGGACTTTTATGATTAGTACCATTTGGGATTGGATTGTGAAGAGTTTGGGAAAAGTTGGCTGTAATATTTGATATATACTATTACTAGAGTACGAGTTGAAGGGCCTGGCTAATTGTGACTGAGTTTTATTGGGGTGTGGGCGTGGATTGCTTTTAGTACCAGGGTTTAGAAGTGCTGTAATGGATGTCCAGAATTTTTTGGGTTCTCTTTACGATTGGTTTGAAGTTTTAGATTGTACTCTTTTTTGCCTTTATTTACTTGTTTTTCCACCTGGTTCTGAAGCTGCTTAAATTTCAATAGGTATGGAGGGTTTTTGTTGTTTAGCCATTGTTTCCAAGTTTTGTCCCTAATTAGCATTAGATCTTTAGTTGGTTTAGTTAGCCAAGGGGCATGGTTTGGTTTAACTCTTTTTTTTACACGGGTAGGTGCAAACTTGTTTAGAATTTCTAGAAATGTTGCATTAAAATAACTCACTGCATCACCTACAAATAGTATTTTTTGAATGATCCAGCTGAGACGTTTTAGTAGATTGACAAATGCCTGTGGTTTGAAGTTGGACAGATTCTGTACTTGTTTATAATGATGTTCCTTTTGAAAGGATGGAGCCATTCTATGAATAAAGGCAGGGAGATGATCACCAAGTGTGTTTGGAAGAGTGCCGCCTGAGGAGATTTTCTTGGATCTGTAACCAATATCCAATCCAAGATGGATCCTTCATTATTCTTACTGAATCTAGATGAAGTGGTGATAACTTCAGTGAAGTTAAAAAGGTTGATGTTTGAGGCAGGAAGTGTAGAGCAGAAATTAAAACAGTTAATATTCACATCCCCCAGAATGATGGCTTCATTTTAATTGTATTAGAGATCCAGGCAAGGATTTTTTTTTTTAAATACGCAAATTATTGTCAGGGGTATATACCGAACTACGATACATACACTTTTAGATTTGTTTAGTTTTAGAAAAGAAATGAGAATTTCAGCATTAGAGAACTGTGGAATAGTATCTAAGTACGGGGTTAAGTTGATGGTGTTATGGTAAAGGAGTGCAATACGCCTCCTTTTTTGTGAAGTCGGTCAGACCATAAGGTATTGATGCATGGGGGAGAAATTCAGTATCTTTTATATTAGTTTCAGCCATATCTCTGTAGCAGCGATGATGTTTGGTTGATTGTGGGATATGCAAGTACTAAAGTCTGTAATTTTGTTATGAATACTTTGGAAGTTTAATAAATAAAGAAGCTGAATGGATAGAAGAAGTAAAAGGAAGAATAAGAAGTTCAGATGTACAGGATATGAAATGGGATTAAGTAACAGCCTGAGAAATTACAACCGAATTAAGAAAAGCTCATAACTGGAAAACCCCAGGTCCAGATGCAGTACTAACATGTTTACATGAAGACTTACCCCTGAGTAAGAACCATTTATATGTGCACCGTGAAGAGACGCCAACCTGATTAACAACAGGAAAAATGATACTCCTCCGAAAGAGTGAACCTGCAAGATGTCCTTAAAACTACAGAACGATAACTTGTCTTCAGACTATGTATAAACTATACACGGTAATTGATGCAGATTGAGTTTTCTTCTAAATGACTATAAACTCTATCATTGCAATAGAACAAAAGGGTAACAAAAGAAAGTCATATGGTACAAAGGTTTCTTTGTTGTTAAATAAAATCATAACGGAGAATTGCAAAAATGGGAAGAATCTAAGTATGGCCTGGAAAAACTATAAAAAAGCATTTAACAGTATCTCACATTCATGGATAAAAGAGTGCTTATAAATGTATAAGATACACCCTACACTGATTGATTACATTACAATGACCGTGAAACAATGGCAAACCACTTTGCAGCCAAGCCATGATAAAGAGCAAATTATTATCCCAGGGATAAAATTTCAAAGGAGTATATTCCAGGGTGACTATCACCACTGCTCCTTTGTCTTGCCCTTAACCCACTAAGCTGTCTTCTTAATAGACTAGGTCATGGTTACAATTTCGCTCCTAAAAAACAACAAAGTGTAAAGACTTCTCATCTTCTTTTTGCCTAGACTTAAAACTGTTTAGTTCATCAGAAGAGGAACTGAAAACACAAATGTAAGTGGTCAAAACGTTCTCAGATATTATAAGAATGTCATTTGGCCTTCATAAATATGCAAAAGCAACCTTTAAAGCAGGAAAGCTGCAGCACCAAGAAAACAAAAGCCTGGGACAGGAATATGATATAAAAGAACTTGAGCCAGAAGGAGTGTATAAATATAGGGGGATTGATGAAGGATCAACAATAAAACATGAACAAATGTGAATAAAACTTAGTAAAAAATTTTAGAAGACTAAAATTAATACTTAAAACAGCCCTGACATCTAGGAACAAAGTCCAAGATATATACCAATTTGCTCTTCCTGTTCTAACTTAGCTTTGGGGTGATCAACTGATCCGATACCTTTACGGACCAGTCAGACAGGAAAACAATGAAAAAAACCTTCATGCTTATTGATTTATAAAAATCAGTATATGCCAAGATTATATATTCCCCATTCTGGAACCTGTGTCTAACAGAGCTCTTTTCAAACTATCTGGAAATATACAGAGCTAAGTATATTTTTTTGGTTCTTCAGAATTGTGTACTGTAAATTGTTGCTGGACTAATTTTATTCAGAGTTGTGCACTGTTATTTTTGATTCACTGTATAGTTTTTCAGATCTCTGCTGAAAGTGTTTTGTCCCATCCACCCTCTCTATTTCTGGTTTGTTGTTTAAATTTGGTGGCTTTTGCAGTTGCCCGCCCCACTGTAGATTTGATCTGGGACACTCCCCTCAGTCCCATCTCTTTACTACATTCTACCTAATACACTCATTCTGCACTTGTTTTTAGTCATTTTTAATTTAATTGCATTTTTTTAAACTGTGTTTGGTCTAATATTGCTACATACTCAAGTGTGCTAGCTTGCACTGCATTTGAATTGTTTTTACTGCTGTTTTAGCTACTTTTCTGTAAAAAAAAAAAAAAAAAAGTAAGCCTGTTTCCTACCTTTCCTGTAACTAGTGTAGTCCAGATACAGATTTGCTGTATCCAGGACTGTATGTAAGCTTCTGAGCCCCCCCAAGCCTTTCTGTGTTGCAGGGAAGCCTTCTAGCTTGTCAGTGGGAGTGGTAAGCACTAGGTAACCTGTCTACCACATAAGGAGTGGTTCTGGCCCAGAAATTGTAGTTATTGGCCGTCTGGGCAATCTTTTTCATCTCTCTCAACTTTCTGATTTGAAAGCCTGCATTTGCACTTGTTTCTTTCCTGTAACGAACTATTTTAGTGCAGACACAGATTCTTAGTTTTAGCACTTGAATTTGCTTATTCGTGCTCAGCACTTGTTCAGAAATTGTTGTAAGCACTAAATAAGCTACTAATTACTATAGCACTCAACCTTCTTCATTACCTAGAGGAAAACAGTTTTTGCACTTAGTTCCCTCACTTGCTTAGAGAAAAACTGCTCTTGTACTCACTTTCCTCACTTATCTAGAGGAAAATAGTTTTTTTATTTAGGCATGTCCAAAGGTCAGCTCCCAGTGTTCTCTCCTGTCTATCTGATGAATCTGGGCATCTTGAGGCAATGTAGAAATTGCCTCATGTACACAGACAACCCTCTCCCTCCTACCACCCAACACTACAACCTGTGAGAGATGCACTTATCTGGCTAAACTGGAGGTAAAGCTCTCTCCAACAAAGACTGAACTTGACATTCAAGAGGACAAGGTAATCACTTGCACCACACCACACTTATTACATAGTCTCACTAAATCTACACCACCAAAATCCACACAAAGAAACACAAAAACATTCGCGGAGGCTCTAAATAATAATCTGCCCAAGCAACAGAGAATCTCCAAAGCAAAAGCGCAAGCAACTTCCAACCCCCAACACAACCAAAATGACACATAGCCCACAGACTCAGTGTGCCACTCAACCACAGCCAATAAGGCAAAAACAACATATCCAACACACTGGTCATAGGTGACTCTATAGTCAGGACCACTAATGTCCCACTCACCAGGCTAAACAAGGAGAAGGTTACTGTCAGCTGCCTGTCGGGTGCCAGGATCCGCCACATAACCCACGCACTCAGGTCACTCCACAACAAGTACAAATATGACTCTGTCATTGTTCATGTTGGTGTGAACGACCTGAGATGTACCTCCCTGAACTACATGAAAAGAGACTTGGAAGAGCTCTCTGACCTTGTAGCCCAGGTAGGTATGACCCTAGCCCTGAGAAGCATTCTGCCATCGCCCAGAATGATACCACAGTACAAGGACAAAATTATTGACTTCAACAATTGGCTAAGCTTCTGGTGTCATTCTAAGGGGATCCAGTATCTGTCTGCTTGAGATGACATGGTCGACAGACCATGATGCTTTGCCAGAGATGGCTTGCACCTGTTGCCCCTGGGATTCCAGATACTGGCTAAGGCTCTTGCCGTCCCAATAGTGCCTTTTTTAGGCAAGGTTCAAATGACAAATTCACCACTATAACAGGAACAGGCAAACAAAAACTGAGGGTAATGCTACTCAATGCTAGAAGTCTAAATCTCAAAATGCACTCACTCGAGGCACTCCTTAAAATGGAGCCCATCGATATCTGTGCAGTGACTGAGACCTGGTTCAAGGCTCCAGAGAGCACCCCTGCACTACCAGACTATAACTCATACTACACGTTTCGGCCATGTAATCTGGACCAGAACACCAAAGGCGGAGGTGTGTCCATATTCTTTAAGGATATCCACACCTCCAAGCTAATTGCTCATTACAATGCATCTGAGGTTATGCAAGTGCAACTAACTCTGGGCAAAACTGCAATCCAAACTGTAGCTTGCTACAGATCCACCACCATGCCCCAGGATTCCCACTTGTCTTTTCTTGATGTACTGGAAAATATTAGGGTTCAACCAAACACCCTAATAATGGGCGATTTCAACTACCCCACCATTAACTGGGAAAACTACTTGAGTACCAACTCCTTCACACAAAGCTTTCTGGAATTCATCAACTCCAATGCCCTGGATCAACTTATCCACACCCCCACTAGGGGCAACAATATCCTAGACCTAGTCATTACCAACATGAGTGACCGGTGTTCCACACCTGAAGTCAACTCCTCGTTGGTGAGATCCGACCATAAGCTAATCACCCTTGATATCCACATCCTGCCCCCCACCCCCCATTATGGAAACCATGGTAAAAAATTTCTCCAAAACCAACTTCATGCTTCTTAAGACAGAAGTGGTGAACTTCATGACACCCATGCAGATGGACAATACAGTTACGACTGCTGAATCCTACACAAATGCACTCTATAAACACTTATACGAATGCATGGCTCATGCTATCTCAAACAGAACCAAGATGCTATCCTCCAAAAAAAGGAAGCCAATCTGGTGGTCCCCTGCCATAAACAAACTGTACAACAGAAGGAAGAAACTGTTGCAAAAGAGAGTAAGATCCCATGAGTGGAGGAGCTCCCTGGACAGCCTCAGTAAGAAGCTGAGATCCCTTATAATATCCTCCAAAGCTAGCTATGAAAACAAAATCACCACTGAGTCTAAGGACAACCACAAAGCATTCTATAGGTATGTCAAGAATCTCAGATCTGCTCTGAGTTACAGCACAATGGCATGAAAATTACAGAACCAACTGATATTGCCAACATCCTGGCAGATAGGTTCAGTGCTAACTTTACCCCCCTCACCCCCTAAAGGGCCTATATCTATACAGGAAAAATGCAGAGCCCCTGTAATCACAACTACGCAGGTAAAAGCTGCACTCTCTAAAGCCAAAAACACAGCATCCGTGGGACCGGACAACATCTCAGGCTGCATTTTACATGAAATTCAGAACGAACTAGCTCCCCACCTAAGCACCATGTTCAATCATACTACAGGCTTTGTGCCCACTGAATGGCGTACAGCAACAGTTATCCCACTCCACAAAGGGGGAGCTACCACTGATCCCGGGAACTATCACCCTATTAGCCTGATGAGCCAGGTGTGCAAGGCCATGGAATGTATCATCATGGAACTCATAAACAAAGACATTGGTAACCTCCAAACTCTGGATCCCACCCAGTTTGGGTTTGTGAAAGGCACATCATGCCTCCTGAACCTGATCGACTTCTTTGAGGCAGTCACCAAAGCCATAGATGAGGGTAAGGTGGTTCACACAGCCTATTTTGACCTCGCCAAGGCTTTCGACACCATCCCCCATTCTGGAATTATAGCTAAACTCATTAAACTAGGTATAAATCCCTACGTCACAAGATGGGTTGCCAACTGGCTCACTGACAGAATCCACACTGTAAAACTTGCACACTCCAAATCTGACCTCAAACCAGTGACAAGTGGAGTACCACAGGGTTCAGTCCTGGGACCTCTCCTGTTTGGGATCTACTTCTCTGAAGTACAGGCCAACACAGAAGGCCTCTGGCTAACGAAGTCCGCAGATGACTACAGACTGGGAGCCATAGTCAAGTCCCCAAATGATGTGGAAATCCTACAGAAGGGCCTCGCTGAGACAGATGCCTGGTGTCAAAGCCATGGCCTCAAGCTCTATGCCAAAAAGTGCATTGTCATCCCCTTTGGTAAAAACTCTGTACCCATGAACTACTACATAGACAGCAGTCTACTTAACACCGAATGTGTGATAAGAGACCTTGGGACCCAGGTGGACAGTAGTCTATCCTTTGATAGTCACATCGCCACAGTAGTCAGGAAGTCCTTCTACGTGGCACACCTCATCATAAAAGGGTTCTCATCCAGGAAAAAAGAGGTCATTGTTCCCCTCTACTCGACACTCATTAGACCCATTATAGAGTACAATGCCCCTTTTGGAATGTACCTCACAAGACATCTGCAGCAGCTGGAAAGGCCACAGAAGTATCTCACAAAGAGGATTACTGGTCTCAAACAGATGTCCTACACTGACCGTCTCAAAAAACTCCAGCTTTACTCCGTAGCATATCGCCTACTCCGAGGTGATCTCTGCCTAATATATAAAGCTATGTCAAACCCAGAGCTGTTGGACATGCTACACCTAAAGAAATCCCAATCCCTCCGAGCTACACGCTCTAGGGACCTAAACCTTGTCACCACAATAAACAGGACATGCTGGAGGGATAGATTCCTGCCCAGAGACTTCCCATACTCTGGAACAGGCTACCCATCTACTTCCCATACTCTGGAACAGGCTACCCATCTATGTCAAGCAAAGTTCTTCATTAGCACTCTTCAAGAAAAATCTTGATGAGTGGATGGGAAATAGGAAATACACCTCAGGGATTACTTCTGTGTCTCTGCTCGACAGTGGCACAGGAAAATAACTTTCTTGGGTGGCATAAGCCAGGGAACCTTGTTGGCTAGGGTTATGTAGGCCCTCGGGCCGATAGCCTAGTACCTACCTATGAACCTATAAAGGCGGTATGGGTCTACTAGAAACTGATTACATATATAGATCTGCAGTCATAGGACTGCACACGTATCTGTTGATCTGACGAGATCCAAACATAGTGAAAGTTTTAAAACATGAGGAGAACAAGTCTAAGATGACTTCACTGCTTAGTTTAGCAGAAGCATATCGGTGTTAAGTGGGAAAGGAAACCAAACCAGAAGTAGACAAAAATCAGGCAGCGAAAGAAAGAATAAAAGGTAAAGGATCAGATGAGAAGGCAAGAAATGTGGAAAAAGCATAAATACAGTTGCAAGTACAGAAAACTGGAACATTCGCATGTTGATCAGGATCTAATGCAGGAATGGTTAAGGAGAGATGAATTTAAACCAAAAGATGAAAGGTTAATATTGGCAGCACAAGATAGTGGAGTACATACACGTTGGATTACAAAGTCCATTGAATATGTCGGCAAAACAGACAAATACAGGTTTTGTAAAACAGAATTGTAAACAGTCATATATCTTGTTGCTGGGTGTGAGACACTATTGGCAAAAGGCCTGCATACTGAAAGGCATAACAATGTGGCAAGACTATTGCATTGGAGATTGTGCAAACATCATAATATTGAAGTAGCTGAGAAGCACTGGAAACATGAGCCAGAAAGCATTATAGAAAATTATGAAGTTTACATCTCATGGGATCATCTATTACCAACAGTTCAAAAAATAGATTTGAGAAAAACAGATATATTAGTCCATGAAAAGAAGACAAACGTAACACTGATCATTGAAATTGCTACACCCAGTGATTAGTGTTTTATGTACATAGAGACACAAAACGATAAAATACCACGATTTGCAGGCAGTAATGAGGGCAATGTGAAGAAGGATACCCAGACTGTTCTAACAGTAGTAGAAGCAATGAGTCTCATAAAAAATAATTTGCAGTCATATTTAGATATGTTACTGACACATGTAACTCTGCATGAATTGCAGAAGGAATAAATTCTGGGCACATTGCGGGTGCTGTGAAGAGCACTTTTGGCTAACATCAAGATTGAAACAATACTAATTTCATGAACGTTAATCATACTTTGACTTAGGAATGGGGTCCATCCCTGTCACGGTATTAGAAACCAAAAGATTTAGAGAAATTAAATCAATAGAAAGCTCTGTGATTTTTCATGCAATGTTTATGCATACTGCTGTGCCAGGTAAAACCTTCTTTATTGTATCTTTTTAAGCAGTAACACGGCTTTGGTTGGGCCTGAAGTGATCAGTGTTAATGACAAGTTATAAAAATAAATAAACACACATAGACATACATAGCATACGATGCAAAATAAAACATTAATTAAATAAATAAATAAATACAAAATACATACTGCACTCCAAAACAAACTAGAAAACTTGTATGCTAAATATGGTAAGCTTTCACCTACCAAACATACCATCAGACTAAAAGAAATTTTTGAAATTGCAGCCTTGGAGGCAAGAAAAGCAAAAACACATCCAACAAAAAACAGGAACACATCTAGCCAGTGCATTACGTACCTCTCAAACATATTGAATGTTTCGGTACTTACCGCTTCTGAGGGCAAAATAATGAATGGGGTGCTACAAATTCATGAGTGGCCCCTTTAATTCCAATTTTTTTGCGATATTTTTTTTTTAAAGTTAACGAGGTGAACAAATCCACCCTATAGAGCCGTTTAAAATTTAACTTAGTTCTGCTACTGCCAAGTACTTCTGCAGTGCACTGTGTGTCTGGTCGTTGTCTGCAAAGCATCCACCCATGTTCTGCACACACTTCCAGCCAGGAAGGTTACTTTCTCCAGTGGCTTGACCATCTCTGGCCCCAAGTAAGTAAAAAAGTTAAAAAAAAAAAAAAAAAAACGGGCCTTATTTATGTGGTGAAGGGAAGCGAACCCTCAGAGTGTGTGCTGCTTGTCATAGCTGCAGATTTGGAGGCAAGCACTCAGCAGCACTGGGACAAGATCTGTACACAGGAGTAACTCTGATAACCGTGCTTTGCATTACTTTATGAGGCTCCAGTAGTTAGGTACCTCTGTTTAAAGGTGCTTTTAAGAATATGAAAGACCAGCTTCTTTTCCAGACCCCAACAAACTTCTATGGCTAACCTGTTTTGTTATTGACAACAGCCAATGTCATTTTTTGTTGAAAAAGTAATAGGTGTATAAAATATTGTTCTCAACGAGTTTATGCTAAATTTTATGAGATAAAAGTTTTGAGCATTGCCTCCATATAATTAACAATCCTTGTTTCTTGCAAAAAGTGCATTTGGACTTGATTTTGAGTGTTGCCTTGGAAATTGGGCAAAGTATAGGGACAGTGTGTTAGGAATTAGTTTGCCTTGGTTTTCTTTATTTTTTTTTCTTCTAAACTTGAGACAAGTTTGCACTCAGCACTAGATGGCATTATTTAGACACTGACTGTACCATTCAAAAAGGAATGGGAAAACTGGGTGGAAAGAAGGACACGGCTATAAACAGTGCAGGCTGACATGGTACTTGCTGCAAAGGTGTGTGTGTGTGTGTGTGAGAGAGAGAGAGACACACACATCGCCTCCATCAATTCTCGATTGGGGTCTCCTATTACACATTAGGCAAATGTTACTTTGATCACATAACAGATGTATCGTAGCTGCCTCCAGTAAGCCTGTTGCACAGCCTTTATCGTCTCTCGTTCACTAACTAGTTCCTATTATTCTCTGCACCTGGGTACTTGCCCTGCTTGGTCATTAGTAAGGCAACAGTGATGTCGGTGACGCCTTTATCAGCCAGCCTTGTCCAGCTAGGTTTGTGCTTTACAATTGCATTTGTATTTATTAAGAAATACGGCTCAGTCAGTTGTGTAGGCTATGGTTTTCTGTAAGCACAGACACTTATCTCATTGTTGAACTACAGGAGGAGGAGCAATAGGGTACGCTCCGTTATGAGAGATTTTGAGTTTCCTGCTGCCCTCTGGCTTACTCTGCACCCCAGTAAATTTTCCTTCCTTTCAGTCAGAAAAGTCAGACAACTGGACTATTTAGTTATTTGATGTACGGAACAGCACACAAAGGCAGTCCGAACAGAGGTTACACTAACAGTGTACCTGGTTGTGCTTTTTTTAAGGGTTAGGGAGAACATCCCTCAAAAAGAGAATCATCTGCTTATTACACACTTTAAGAGAAGGATGAATACAGCCTGTTGAAAGAGGATGTGTCGTTTGTTGCATTATACTATAATGCCTCTGCAAAGTTTTACTACCACCTTACAAGTTTATATACCAGTTCTCAACAGTCATGTTATGAGGCACACAATTTATGCTCGTACAGTCTCAATCTCCTCTCTCTCTCTCTCAGAGCAAGAAATGTGGACAAAGCCAAAAATAATGGTGAGAAAAAGGCCCAAAAATAGGGACAGATAGCTGCTGGAATAACAGATTTTGCATTATTATGTACTTTCTGAGGGGATATGAAGTCTGAAATTCAAATGCCTGCTATTATTTACTGACATCAGTTTTCATGTTGATATCCCACAATTCCATTGTAAGGGGGTGGGGGGGTTACATGGTTATTTATGCAAATTTTATGTTAATCGCACCCCAATTTTTGGCCAGTTGTACCTACTTTTCATGGGCCTTTGTCCAGATTTTTGATGTTTCCAGACTGAGAGGTATGGCACATTACCTTTCAAAGGCATTATAAAATATGACTACAGATACAAAGAAAAGTCCATTATAACATACAATATGCATAGTAATACAAATTAGTTATAAACATACACTGTAATATATAAAATACCCAAACAATTGAATTTGACTTTCTAACACAAGCTTTGTATCACACTTTTAATTTACTCAAGGTGTGAAATGCTTGCCATCAAAAATCTCCCTTCAGCAATACAGGATCCAAATCTCCTTTACATGTTGTTCTGTGTACTCTAGTAAGCACTTGAAATTGAAACTTAACCATAATTAGTTTTTGTCAGGGAATTAAACGCATTTTTAGGACTCATAGCAAGGGATTTCCATGCTGGTACATTTAGGTGGAAACATGTGGCTGATGTGATTTTCAGCTGCAGAGACATATGCCTGTGACAAATTCCCTGTGGGCATGCAGAGAAGCATGCAATGCCATGCCCACAGCTTCAATAACAAAGTGCATGGGGGCAGAGGGAGTCAGGTGTGACATACTTGGTGTACAATACATTCTTCAGAAATGTTTATGATAGAAATCCTGCATGCAGCTGTAGTCACACACATGCTCCAGTATGTGTTTTAGGTAATAATCTGTAGCACTGTGAAGGAGGCAACAGTCCACACAATCTATTATTAAAAGGTACCACGCACTGTGTACAGAACTTTTACTACCACTGATATGCTTACTGGGAATCCTGCTGCTGATGCCTGCTGCCTTTAGGTCCTATGGGGGCCATGGAAATTATTTCCCCCTGTGGTATAGCCTTACTTTTTCATTCCCTTCTAAGTTTATTCATTAGCTCATTGAGTCAATGAATCTTTAAATCTTTAATATAAAATGCATTTTTAACAGTTGTGCATGAAGCAAAAGAAGGTTCCCGTTCAACAGACAAATGCCTATACAAGGACAGAAATGTATTATAACCAGAAATGGTTTTACATGGTAATTATGAGAACTAAAATTTTATTAGTAATCATATGCACAACTCTCATGAGGAAAACAAAAGTATTAGCTTTCTTTAAAGTAGTGAAACACGTGTGTGTGTGTGTGTGTGTGTGTGTGTGTGTGTGTGTGTGTGTGTGTGTGTGTGTGTGTGTGTGGATTTTTAATAACCATTTGAAGTCCTGTGTCCCAAACTGGCATGTCCCAAAATGTGGAGACTGAATGGCTGAAAATCTGGACTTACATAAACCAAGTCCAAGAAGGTCATTTCTCTGAATATTCCCTTTCCCCAAGGTATGGCAATCTCCGAGTTTGGATGGGGGAATTTATCCTCTACGTCAGGGGTACAGGGAGTGCCTTCCCTTCAAAAAAAAAAAAAAAGAATTTTAAAGATGTAGAGCAATGTTCAGTACTCACTGTTCTCATGTCTTTTAGGGGACTCACTAATGTGAGTGTTGAGATTTCAATGTAAAGCCAGGATTTTTACTTAATTGTTTGCTGGTATTTTGTTTCACATTTGTTTAGGAGCAAATCTTGGGACTACCTACCCCCCAACTCCCCAGCCATTCTTTAAATTCCTTAGTCTTGTAATGGAGTCCTTCCAACTCTGGCTCATTTTTAGAGTTGTACCTATTAATTCCAAAAAATGATGTCATAGTACAGCACTTCTCATAAGACTTCCAAATGACTAAGTTAGCATGATGATTAACGTCTTCATCTCCTCACGCACAAGGTACAAGGTTCGACCCTGACCAACTAATGCCTGTATGGAGTTTAAATGTTCTCACTGTGTGTCTGTATGGGGTTCCTCCCTCCTCCCAAAAACATGCTGAGTCTTTCTACCTCAAACTCACCCAAGAAGGGTGCTGTGGGCAGGAGCACAGACTTTAGATAACGTCTATAGGGGGAAGAGTTGTACAGACCATGAAGAATAATGATGACAGACTGCGTGATGCTTCTGGGCTAGCAACTCGACAAGTGTAAAAATTATCTCTAGGTGATTTGATCCTGTTGACTAATGTCATCAAAAAATGGGCATGGGTATTTAAGAAGAGCACTAAGGAAAGTGAAACCAGGGAAACCGGCAGGGTTAGATGATGTCATAGCAGATTAAGATCAAGATGCTGAGTGAAGTAGGGGAGATACTGAGGGTACTCATAGCAGTATGGACAAAAAGACGCATCTTAGACGACTGGAGAATAAGCATACCACTGCCAGTGTACAAGAAAAAAGAAACAAGCAGAAACTTTGCTGTGTGGAGGGTATGAAGTTCACTAATAAAAATCGAACTGTAAAATACGTACTACAAAATAATAAAACAGTAGATGGTCCACATTTCAGTTAAAAATGTAATATATTTTATCGTACAAGAAAAAAGGGGACATCAACAACTGTGGGGCAATACAAAGGTATCAAAACTCTTGTAACATTGTGTGAAAGTTCTGGAGTGGATGATTGATAAATGAATATGCAGATTGGAAGAAAGTAAGATGGGAGATGAACAGTTTTTGGATTCACATCAGAATGCAGTACTACTGACCAAATGTTTGCAGTGAGATAGCTCAGAAGAAACTAGAGATGAGGAAAGAGTCCAACTGGGCATTCCTATACTTGGACAAAGCATTTGACGAAGTCCCAAAGAAAACAGATCTGGGTAGCCCTGTGGTGGTTTGAAGTTCCAGAAACATTGGTAGAATTAATGTAGGCAGTGTACAAGATCCTAATGAAAAGTACGAACGGCGTTTGGTATCAAAGACTAGTGAGACAGGGTGTGCATCAGGGTTCAGCCCACTGCTGTTCATATTGGTGATAGACTACATTAGCAAACCGGCTGGAGGATACAGATCAACAAAGTTGCTGTTTGCAGATGATGTGGCATTACAGGCAGACTGAGTAAGAACTTCAGCAAAGGAAAAGGGAATGGACTGCAAAACTGAAGGCACATGGAATGAAACTGTGTACAGATAAGACAGCTGTAATGGCAGTAAATGGTGGGAATCAGGAGAAGTTGAGAACTGAGATAGATGGGAAAAGAGTGGAACAAGTTAACAGCTTCAAATACTTGGGAGGGGTTGAGTGGTAGGGAAGTTGGAAATAAAGAGGTCAAAGCTAATACCACAGGGCTGCAGCCAACTGAGAGAGAGTGTCAGGTGTAGTCTATGACAGAAGAATGCCAAAGAAGCTGAAAAGTGCGATTTACAAAACAGTGGTGCAACCAGTACTACTATATGGAACAGAAACCTGAGCAGTAAAGGCACAGCGGATGAGGAAGCTAGAGGTGATGGAGATGAAGTGCCCCAGACAGGTGGTAAGATATACACTGTGGGACAGATGAAGAATTGAAAACATCACAGCAGAAGCCAAAGTATCTCCAATTGCAGAGAGGGTCAAAGAGAACAGATTATGGTGGTTTGGCCACATGTGCAGGAAAGCAGAAAACAATCTGATGAAGTACATTTGGGACAGACAGGAAGACGGCACGAGGAAATGATGGCTGGACTGTGTGCCAGAAGACCTGTGACAGTGCTGAAGATGGTAAGAGTGGCACTGAATTGTGAGAGGTGGTGCCAGTTGACAACACCCTGACCACATGTAGAAAATGGGAAAAAGGGGTTAATGATGAAGTTACACATTTTACTTATGAGTAACTTTACAATAGTTTTCCTTTATGGTGGGCTACAGCAGGATTCTGGAAACAATGCATTACTTTGATGGACTAAGAATCTTGGTTTGGATGACATAAGACTTTGTAGGCTACTTTCTTTATATGTTTTACTAATGGGAATTTGTAGGCAATTTATAGCATACTGATTTTGAGGGGACGCTAACCTTTGTAAGGAAGACGATAACAGCAGACTTCTATTCAGTGGAGAATGCCCCAATGCAAACAGAGATGTTAAATATGTCAGTAAGAAGATATGCTCTGTAGGTAGTGGCTTTTTAAAAACTTCTGGGTGGAGTTAGTCTTGATATGTTGAAATTTTGGCAGGCATTTTTATGTAAATGGAATTGGACCGATGCTGTTAAAGTGAATCAACAGCAGACAGGCAGAACTGTTTAGACCGATCTGGTGGGCAGATAAAGTATCTTAAGGGTATACTATGTATTAAGGTTGAGGAGTTCTGAAGAACCAATAAGACGTAATTACTAAGAATTGAGCAGTACCAGTAAATAAAGCTATATATATTTTTTAAGAATTTCTTGGTGTTGTGCATTTTACTGCACTGGAATGACTGATGCCTTTTTTTGGATTTATGACCAATATACTTTTGGGATTCCTTGACTCTAACAAAAAAACTGTTGCTGTAAATTGTAGAAGAATGACTTGGTAATACTAGTATAACTTCAAGTCTTAAAATGTGATATTGGTTATGACAGAGAGAGAGTAGGTGAAAGATGTCCAGAGTTGCCAAATTTTGTCCCTAATCTTAATATATATTTTTTTAAATTTTTGGCCTCCTTGGCCAGGGCTGACCCACTATAAGTGGTCAGTGTCTCTCTTCCCTATACCACCCCCTTTTCCAACTGCCCCTCAGATTAGGGACAGCAGCCTGGGGACACAGCTGGCGGAGAACTGAACCAACATTGGGGGGATGGGGTGGGAGATGACATCAAGGCAAACTAACCCTGTATTTTCTGTTACTAATGACAGCATTTATTTATAAGCCTCAGGCATCTGTGAAGAGTGGGGGGTACAGTGTCATAAGCATACTCACATGAGCACTCTCTCCCATGATGCATTGACACCTGCCTCTCCTGTTTCCTTAGTGCACACACATACCTGTGTGACACTAATGCTACTCTCCAGTCACATTGCTAATACACAGCATTGTGCCAGAAAAAAAATTGAACTGTTCACCAGAGGTAAGTTGGATGGTTAATGACTACGTAACCCTATCCCCAGGGCTGTTTCTCCAGGTTTCCAGATGCTAGATCATCTTGGGTTATAAACATCACAGGTAAATGTCCTTCTCCCATTACACATCTTCCTTTGGTTTTAATGACAGAAGTCAGCATGGACAGTGGGTATTACAGAGACATCTACTTTTAAAGCTTGCACTGAGTGAAGGGAATTAGAAAAACAAAGGGCATCATTTGCAACCTTCAGGACACAAAGATAGATGCTTTCAATGAAAATGTACTTTTCAAATAACAGTTTTTTTAAGATCTTTGAAAGTAGGGCAACTGATAGCAATTAGTGTTTTTTTTTTTTAAAGACCAGCGTGAAATGAGCAAACAGTATTGTTAAGAAGACTTATGAAAAGTACTGTGTTTTGACATAATTTTGTGGAATTAGTAGGTAAAAAGTCTATAAAGCAGCCAGTTATAAGACTGAGGAATTTAGTGAATGACTGGGGTGGTGGTGGTGCTGGGGAATTCCAAGACTTGCAGACAAATACTGCGCAGATGGAGTAACCATGGCAGCTGTAGGATGTTGATGTAAAAGGGAGAGAGTGAAGCGCGCATACGCACACACACACACACACACACACACACACACACACACACACACACACACACACACACACACACACATTTGCTGTTCAGAATGTTGACAGCTCAAACTGTTGCCAGAAGTAAGTGGGTTGCTATTACAGCTAGGAATGTGTTTGTGCAACTGCTGGCAGGTTAGGCTTTGGTGGTATGTGTTTCACTGTCAGAGGCTGTCTTGACTAGTGGTACTGTTACGGAAAGTTTTTTTTTTTTTTTCTTTCTACAGTAAGGAGCAGAATCAGGGTTGGGATTAGGATTAGCATTGATAAGTAAGGTGGTGCAGGGACTGAAGTTACATAAATCAGCTAAACTAACAAAACAATTATTACATTGTACTTACACTGTTACTCGTAGCTATGGACTATCAACAGGCACAATTATAACATCTAGCCGTAGGTAATAACAATGTAACTAATATCTGCACATAATGTAGCACATGGCTATAGGTTTGGAACCCAAGCAAGATGAAGACAAACGCAGCTAAATGCATTTGTAAAAATACATAAAAGTTGTAGATAATCACAGCTAAGTAATATCACTATGACAGCTATAGGACCAAAATATCAGTAAACTGAATTTGTAGAGCTCTTCTCAAGTTGCAAGACTGAGGAATTTTGTAAACGACCAACCAAGAGGGGGTCCCAAGATTTTCAGACTAGCCCCAGCTATGGATTTAAGTCACATAAGAATTACAATCTACTAATTTTACCTACACGCAGACAGTATTTTCATACTTAATACAAACAGCTCTGCTACCAAATTATAAATTTGCAACCAGAATTCATGAACATCTGCAAATGGAACGAAGACAATAAATTGGTCAGAAATACTAATAAATGTGGTGTTATACTGCTTGCAACATCTCAAAAAATAATTGATCCTTCCGTCTTCAAACAATATGACCTGCAAAAATACTCTCATTCCTAATGTTAGCCATCAAAAACACCCAAGTATGAGACTTGACTTCATGCAATCTTTAACAAAACATGCAGAAACCATTGTTCAAAGAATAATGTCACAGCTAAAGCCCTGTTACAGGTTTATATACCTGCTGGCATCTGAAAGCAGATTCTTAATAGGAAAGAATGTCTTGATTCATAAACTGGACTATGTCCACTCCCTTACAATACATTCTGGCATAAATGCTCAGGTACTTCAAACTGCAATAAGAAATGTGTTGTTTTTCCTTTCTAGCAATGCCACAATTGGCTACCTACTACCAGCAATGCAACCTTCTTACTAAATACCCTGCTTTTCAGAATTATAAAAATACACTGCTGTCCACCACTGAAATTAAAATAGTCAATAAGAACAGTTGATTACTCCCTCAGAAACAACTGTAACAGTGCTGGAATACTAAATGCACCTCAGTTTGCTTTAGCAATAGGTAAGCGTACCTTTTCCAGAACTGGTCTTTACTCACTGAATGAAATGCTACAAGACATCAGAAATGAACAAATACTCAGTACTTTTAAAACAATGACAAAGGAAATCTATACGAAAAAATTAATACACTTTATTTAGAGATAATGATTAAATTACGCTATGCCAGTCATACTCCACTCCTAGAAAAAGATTTAGATCAATAACACTAACATTTCTAAATAGCTGCAAAGTAAATTTTTATTGCAGCATAACATCTTGAAAAAAATTAAACCACTGCAAATACTCTTTCTTCTACATTTTATAATAAATTTGCTTCAGTTCTGTTTATAACATAAATACTGTTTAATTAGTACATTGGTACTGTAACAATTCTTATTAGTCTTAAAAAATTATAATCTCGCTAATGTAACTATTGCATTTTCTTCTAAGATCTCGTAAATGTATATGCTTGGTTTGTACATGTCCCCTAAAATGCATGGTTATGCTGTGCATGTGTTCTTTTCCAGAGTCCATGTTATGGTTGAAAAGGGCTTTTAACAACCAGTACATTCGCCAAATTAGCATCTGTGTGTGTGTGTGTGTGTGTGTGTATATTATATTACAGTGCATACAAATAAATAAAAACTGCTACTGAGATACATAGAAAATGCAGCATAAACTTAACATTTCAAAAAAAGCTCAGTTATTACAAAGAAACTTATTATCGGGCACACATTGCTAATGGCTGCAAAATACAATACAAGCAGAAGAGCAGCACTGACAATGCTTTTTCAAATTTTAAAGGATTCTCATAAGATGATACTATACCTTGACAGGGTTAGCATAAGCATGACAAAGCAGTCTACAGACTTTAAACACTCAGTATGTAAAATATAAACAAACAGCAGTTATAGATTCACAGGCATAGATGGGGAAGCTATAGTTGTAGGATTAAGGTCCCTCATAAAAAGCTACAAGAACCCCCCCCCCCACTTGTCTAAGTGCCAAGGCAATCAATTCCATGAAAGGAGAAAAAGTCATTAAGAAAGAGTGACAAACTGTCTTCCTCTTTAATCTGTCCTCTGTTAAGAAATAAAATCAGTGGGTGCCAATACTGCATCTTTAAGCATTAGCAGTATTTGTTTTATCTCTCTGTTTCTATCTTACTACTTCGAAAAGGCATGAAAGAACTTTACAGGTGGAGGTGTTAACTAAGCAATACTGAAATACTGATTATGAAGGAAATGTAAGACTAAGGTTCAGAATGTATATATACACACACACAAACAGAAACTCACCATGGACACCAGTAAGGGACGTTCACTTGGAACAAAGATATACACAGTATTATCAGATGCAGCTCTTTGCACCAAGCACAATTTCCCTTAAGAGCACACAGGGAACACACTGCCGTCGTGGGGCAGGGTTTCCCTGTCTCTCACCAGGCCCCCAACAAGACTCCCCACTGACACAGCTTTAGGGTTGAGTCCTCACCAAGTGTTCCAAGCCAAGTCCTTCACCATCCTCTCTGTGAAACCAGTTCTCTGTGTCCCCACTCAGAGTAGCTGACACACACACTCTGAGATTTGATTTTCACACATACACACACACACACACACACGCTGGAATGGCTGGCACAGTATTGATTCTGGTACTGTTTCCAAGCACTTTTCCTTCTCAGTTGTGTTCATCTAGTACTAAAACATCATTTCAGTGCTGGATTACAGAATGACATCACATACATTTGGTCATCTGACTTCTGGTTCCCACACTACCCCCTTTACTATAAACTGAACCAGAATATAGCACATATTTGTCAAATTTGTGTACACACACATACATTTTGCTAAGATGAGTTACAGCATCTGGAAGCTATAAAACCATTTCAAAAACTTCTACCCTTCCAGGATAGCAATTAGTTCACCCCAAAGGACAATACAGTAGGATTCTTAGTTCTCTTTTTTATAGACATTTTGTCTCTGGCTGCAATCAGAATCCCTACATCTACCATAAAAAACCTCCTGCAAAAGCTAAAACCATGTACTAATGCACCTGATAACATACCCTCATACTTCCTTAACATTGCTGCCGATGCCATTGCCTTCCCCATCAGCATCCTAATAAATTGCTCTATCCAAGAAGGTCTTATTCCCACACTCTGGAAAAGAGCTTTCATCATACCCTTACATAAAGGAGGCAAGAACAATGATATCACTAACTACCGTCCCATCGCCATCCTTTCTCCTATACAAAACTCTTAGAAAAATGCATCCATCTCCAACTCCTTCCCTATCTCCTAGATAATAACTTACTAACCCCCACTCAACATGGTTTCAGACCCAGCCACAGCACCATGACTGCCCTCCTTTCCTTCCTGGAAACAGTAAATACTGCCCGAGACTCTGGCTCTGTTGTATCCACTCTCCTTCTCGACCTTTCTAAAGCCTTCGATACCATATCTCACATCCTTCTCCTTACTAAGCTATCTAACCTTAACCTATCCCCTGCCACTATCAATTGGTTCACCAACTATCTCTCCCATAGGCAACAAGCTGTCAAATGGAAAACAGCCATCTCCTCCTTTCTAAATACACCCACTGGTGTCCCCCAAGGTTCCATCTTGGGTCCTCTCCTCTTCAATATATTCATAAATGACTTCTCCCACTCAATTCCCCACGCCAAACTTATTCAATATGCAGATGACTCTACAATCATCTGCACAGCCACATCCTTTCCCACTCTCTTAAAATTAACCCAAGAGGCCTTCTCTACCACAGAACAATGGATGAAAAACAATCATCTAGCACTCAATGCATCTAAAACCAAGCTTATGGTATTTACCCCCTCTAAAAACACAACCATTAACAAAAATCTACTCTCTATCATCAGCCAAAACAACACCCCTCTTGAACTAGTATCTGAAAGCAAACTGTTAGGGGTCCTGATAGATGACCAGCTCAAATTCAATAGCCATCTACTACTAAACATAAAAAAACCCATTATAAACTTGGCATGCTTTATCGACATAATAAATTCCTCTCCACATCTACTAAACATACTCTTGCTACAACATTCCTCATTCCTTCACTTCTATATGGGGCTCCTCTTCTAACAAACCTTCAATCATCCCTTAAAACAAAACTGTCCTCATGTTATAATAAAATTGCCAAATTTGCCACTGGCCACAAAGCATCTACCCACCACTGTGTATCTCTCCACAAACTAAACTGGCTTGAGCTTCCTAACTATCTCGCCTTTACTCAGCTCTGCTTTGCCCACAAACTCATATTCCATCCATCCCTCTGTCCCTCACTCAGCTCCACCTTTAAAATGCACATGCCACAAAGAGCCCTAAGATCTAATAACCAAAATCTGATAGAACTGTACAAACCTCTTCACTCGCCAGGGAAAAATCTGCTGTCCTTTTCTCTGGCACGCAATTGGAACTCCCTTCCCCCCTCCATCCGTACCACTGCTAACCTTCCAGCTTTTAAAAAATCTCTACACACACACTTAACATCTTCCTGGGAATGCTCCTGCTCTCATCCCTCCTACACACACACTTAACTTCTTCCTGGGAATGCTCCTGCTCTCATCCCTCCTACACACACACTTAACATCTTCCTGGGAATGCTCCTGCTCTCATCCCTCCTACACTCACACTTAACATCTTCCTGGGAATGCTCCTGCTCTCATCCCTCCTACACACACACTTAACATCTTCCAGGGAATGCTCCTGCTTTCATCCCTCCTACACTCACACTTAACATCTTCCTGGGAATGTTCCTGCTCTCATCCCTCCTACACACACACTTAACATCTTCCTGGGAATGCTCCTGCTCTCATCCCTTCTACACACACACTTAACACCTTCCTGGGAATGCTCCTGTTCTCATCCCTCCTACACTCACACTTAACATCTTCCTGGGAATGCTCCTGCTCATCCCTCCTACACTCACACTTAACATCTTCCTGGGAATGCTCCTGCTCTCATCCCTCCTACACTCACACTTAACATCTTCCTGGGAATGCTCCTGCTCTCATCCCTCCTACACTCACACTTAACATCTTCCTGGGAATGCTCCTGCTCTCATCCCTCCTACACTCACACTTAACATCTTCCTGGGAATGCTCCTGCTCTCATCCCTCCTACACACACACTTAACATCTTCCTGGGAATGCTCCTGCTCTCATCCCTCCTACACACACACTTAACATCTTCCTGGGAATGCTCCTGCTCTCATCCCTCCTACACTCACACTTAACATCTTCCTGGGAATGCTCCTGCTCTCATCCCTCCTACACACACACTTAACATCTTCCTGGGAATGCTCCTGCTCTCCTCCCTCCTACACTCACACTTAACATCTTCCTGGGAATGCTCCTGCTCTCATCCCTCCTACACACACACACTTAACATCTTCCTGGGAATGCTCCTGCTCTCATCCCTCTTACACTCACACTTAACATCTTCATGGGAATGCTCCTGCTCTCATCCTTCCTACACTCACACTTAACATCTTCCTGGGAATGCTCCTGCTCTCATCCCTCCTACACACACACTTAACATCTTCCTGGGAATGCTCCTGCTCTCATCCCTCCTACACTCACACTTAACATCTTCCTGGGAATGCTCCTGCTCTCATCCCTCCTACACTCACACTTAACATCTTCCTGGGAATGCTCCTGCTCTCATCCCTCCTACACTCACACTTAACATCTTCCTGGGAATGCTCCTGCTCTCATCCCTCCTACACACACACTTAACATCTTCCTGGGAATGCTCCTGCTCTCATCTCTTCTACACACACACTTAACACCTTCCTGGGAATGCTCCTGTTCTCATCCCTCCTACACTCACACTTAACATCTTCCTGGGAATGCTCCTGCTCTCATCCCTCCTACACTCACACTTAACATCTTCCTGGGAATGCTCCTGCTCTCATCCCTCCTACACTCACACTTAACATCTTCCTGGGAATGCTCCTGCTCTCATCCCTCCTACACTCACACTTAACATCTTCCTGGGAATGCTCCTGCTCTCATCCCTCCTACACTCACACTTAACATCTTCCTGGGAATGCTCCTGCTCTCATCCCTCCTACACACACACTTAACTTCTTCCTGGGAATGCTCCTGCTCTCATCCCTCCTACACACACACTTAACATCTTCCTGGGAATGCTCCTGCTCTCATCCCTCCTACACTCACACTTAACATCTTCCTGGGAATGCTCCTGCTCTCATCCCTCCTACAGACACACTTAACATCTTCCTGGGAATGCTCCTGCTCTCCTCCCTCCTACACTCACACTTAACATCTTCCTGGGAATGCTCCTGCTCTCATCCCTCCTACACACACACTTAACATCTTCCTGGGAATGCTCCTGCTCTCATCCCTCTTACACTCACACTTAACATCTTCCTGGGAATGCTCCTGCTCTCATCCTTCCTACACTCACACTTAACATCTTCCTGGGAATGCTCCTGCTCTCATCCCTCCTACACACACACTTAACATCTTCCTGGGAATGCTCCTGCTCTCATCCCTCCTACACACACACTTAACATCTTCCTAGGAATGCTCCTGCTCTCATCCCTCCTACACTCACACTTAACATCTTCCTGGGAATGCTCCTGCTCTCATCCCTCCTGGTCTAGCCTGCTTCCTACAGCCACCACATCATATATACCAGAAACTATAAATTAGCTAAAGCAATAACACCCCAATAATTCTTAAACTCTAGTATTCCATTCTAAATACTACATATTTGTTTACAACAATGCAATGCTAGTCTTATATAGCATAACCAAAGATTCTTTGCTTGTAATCACCTGTTCCTCTGTTTTTGTCTTGAACACACATTTCTCTATTTTGTCAACCACTGTTAAAGTTTTTTACCACTGTTTTTGTCAATTTGTATTAATTTGACTGAATGTGTTAAAGTGTAAACTTCTGTAATGTTTTGTATCTTTATTCAGGAGCTTTTCTCCCCAGGACTCCATTGAAAACGGGTACTTCGGGCCCAGTGGACAATCCTGGTAAATCAACTGTAAATAAATAAATAAAATAAATAAATACATCCCTGGGATTCCACCCATGTCCCTGCTGGACAGTGGCATGGGACTTGCTGGAACATGGTCTAAATTCTTGGCTAGGCTTGTATGGGCCTCAGGGCCAATAGCCTAGTAACTTCCTATGATCCTATGGAACTGTTACTACTTGTGCTGTGTAAGTGTTAACAGAAACAAAAATGGTGAGTGACAGATTGTATACTGTGATAAACAGGATG
This sequence comes from Protopterus annectens, assembly GCF_019279795.1. Lineage (NCBI taxonomy): Eukaryota > Metazoa > Chordata > Ceratodontiformes > Protopteridae > Protopterus > Protopterus annectens. The sequence continues at coordinate 938,984,586 of NC_056746.1, forward strand.
GAAGCCATTCTGATTTATTTTTCACAAAGCTGTAAGCATTGTTTAGGAACTGACTTTGTTTAAGTTTCCTGTTGTTACCTGTTTTGCCAAGAAAAGCATGTTTTTGATCATCTCCCTTGTAAATATACCCATTTTGAATCTGGAAAAACTGACAGCTAACTGTTTCTGTGACTACTACTGAAATATTACATTTGGTGGAGAAAAGTAAGGAGTCGATTTTCAATCCCTACACGTTTACTTATCTAGAAAGTACAAAAATTTATGCTGCAGAAAGATATTTACAATATTTTCTGTGTGATTTGAAATGGTGGGAAGAGAACTATACACTTCCGAATGAAAAAAAAAATCACAACCCAATATTCCTTTTTTTCCTGGGCATGGCAGGCATGAGCTACATGTAAAGGTGTATCATAATCAAAGAAAGAGTTTGGAAAAGTCCTGTTATGTTATAAAACATTGGATCTGATCAATTGTCCGTTTCTGAAATGTAATAGAGAAAAAATCATCATCATCATCATCACAATATCATCAAACTAAAATTCAACAAACCAGAATGCCAGTAAGCAGTCTTCTTCATTAATCCATAATTTAGCAGAATAAACTTGTGTTAGTGCCAGGCATATCTTCGTCAGTTTAGTGATCATTGATTTGGCTCTAGTGACATTTTCTACGCAGTCTACCAACACTATATCCTGCCTGGGATTCAAGTTTTTTGAACTGCAATCCTCTGCAGCCCTGAAGTAGTTCTACTGTGTGCATTGCCTCTTGTACCTGTTTGTGTAAAGACTTCAGCTGCTGTGTTATTAAGGCCTCAGTGAAGGCTACCACATGCACTGTGATCAGCCTAACAAAATACATAAAAAAAACATCATGCAGCTGCTACTAAAGTTACCAATCAGCAGTTGCAAGGCATTAATCAATACCTACAAAAACATGGATACCAGCATCATTCAACACTTGGTTAGTCTTCAGGAAAGAAGTGATACTGGGAGTGCAGTCACTGAGTGACAGCTGGTCAACCTGTAATAGCAAGTTATTGCAGCAGAGCAGCAGATGGGTGGTTGAGTGGTTATCAAAGCTAAGTGCCCAAGAAGCATGTTCACCACTGAAGATACTGGGAGAAGACAATGATGCAGAGTCCTACCTTGTGGTCTTTCAGATTTATGCGAGATGAGAAAACAGGCTGTCAACTGAGTGTTCCAGACATTTCTCTGCACATCTTACATGTGATTCTTTAAAAGCTAATGGATATGAAAGATACCCCTGATTACCATAAACTGAAAAAAAAGAAAGTTCATCAAGAGGAGGTGCTTCTCTAAAGGTACTAGTAGGCAGATTTAATCATTATACTACAGGAAACCTGGCAAGATCCTAAAATGACTGACTTGAAATGCATATTGAGAACTGTAGTTACAACCTGATGTGCATGACATACATTGATTTATACCAACCTAGTAAACCTCTATATCTTGATTATTACTATAGACATCATTTTTAAGTAGTTACATATATTAACAGCACTAAATACAAAACAAAAGCTAATAATCTCAACCTTCGCTAAAGTGCATTCCCACAAAATATCTTACAAAACAGATTACATTCAAATGAGCACCGTATCAGGTAATTTGTGCAGGACATTCTCAGCAGATGAATTAATTCCAACAGCAGAACTGTCCAAACACCAGGAAACAAATGGAAGTTAATTTACTGTCTCCCAAGAACTGCATTCCTTATTTGATCAGACAATACAGATTACTGGCATGATACAAATTACCTGGTTTATTTTAGTGTACAAAATATGCTTCTCACTTATTTAAATTTTAATATATATTACTCAAAAGTAAATTAAAGGGTGGCAGGATTACTTTATTTATTATTTATTTTACATTTGTTGACTGGGAGACTCCAACTGGATACATGTCCATTTTCATCAGAGGCCTGGGGAGAAAACCTCCACAAATCAATTAAAGCAATTATAAGGAGTAAAACAGCAGCAATAATATTTACGTAGGCAGTACATAAGCATAAAAATTAAAATTAGATGCATAGAATAAAAAAAAAAGATCTTTATGACTTTTTACAGTTAGAATGAGCTAATACACAAGTAAGAATTACAGAATAAGATACAAAGGTGACAGCTGCATCTTGAAAGCTGCATCTTTTACAATTTTATACAGTTAGATTATGTACAAGTTTGATGTAGTCAGGTTGATAGTAGTAGGTAAAACAACAGAGTTGTTAACATATATAGACTAGGTATAAAAGCAAGTGTAAAGATGGAGAAAGAAAAGAAAATTATAAAAAAAATGTGCCTAAGATTTATAGACTAAGTATAAAACCAAGTGTAAAGATGGAGAAAGGAAAAAATATATAAAAAAATGTGCCTAGCAGTGTTTAGTGCCCCTATATGTATAGGTACCAACTGAGAGGCCAGGTGTAGAGGTGACACTGTGAGGAAGATGGAAATTAAAAAAAAACTGCAGTTCCTCTTAGCTGTATAGTTCTGAAACAGAGACCAGGAGATTACAGAAGAAGGTGGATATGGTTGGGGAGGTTAGCCTGGGGCTGAACATGAACACATCCATGTAAGTTTTAGCTGTTCTTTGAGTAATCTTATAAATGTAACCTTTGAGTCTGTTGAGGTAATAGCAGAGGGTAGAGAGTTCCAAATTTTACCTATATAATTAGGGAAGAGGGAGTCCCCTGCTGTGTTTTTGCTCTTGGTGACCTTGATTAGCTTTTTATCACTAGAGTGTAGTCGTCTAGGGTGAGTTTGTAGTTTTAGTAGGTTGGCCAGTGCTGGAGTTTTATCTGGAAGTAGTAGCAGTTTGTGTGCAAAGGAAAGCTGATGAAAGGATAGAAGATTAGGAAACTCAAGCCAGTCAAGTTGTTTTAGGGAATGGCAGCGGTGGGATCGGTAAGGGGCACTGGTAGCAAATTTGGCAATTTGATTGCAGCGGGTGTTGAGCGTGGCAATTTCTGTTTTGGGTAGGTTGGTGAAAATGGGAGAGGCATAGAATAGAGTAGAGAGAAGGTGAGTTTGAGCAATTGTTGTCCTGGCAGTTTGGGTTAGAAATGGTTGATTTCTATACAGACTGCCCATTTTTTGTGGATGTTTTTAATGGTTTGATTTATATGCAAAACAAATTTGAGACGATTATCAATGATCAGTCCTAGCAGTTTAGTATGAGTGTCTGGGGAGATAATAGTCCCATCCCTGAACACAATATTAAATGGGCTGGGTATTGTGGTGGATTTGTTTGGACTAAATAGCAGAAGTTTGTTTTTTGGGGGGATTTAGTATCAGGTTTTGGTAGTTTGGAAGACTTTTTGGGTGATGGAAAGAAGTTCCTGAGGATCACTGGCTGAACAGACTAATATTGAGCCATCAGTATATTGAATAACAGTTGCATCTTAGCAGATGCTGTGAAGATTACTGGTGAAAATGGAAAATAGGAGGGGTCCTAGAATGGACTCCTGTGGTGACAGGTAGCAGTGAGTATAGGTTGTAGTCTCATTGAACTGCTTGTCGTCTTCCTTGTAGGTAATTCTGAAACCATGTTAATGCATGGTTACTAAGGCCCAGGTCAGTAAGGGCTTGAAGTAGTTTAGGATGGTTGACCATATCAAAGGCCTTTGACAGGTCCAAGAATATGTCAGATATTAGGTTGCCTGTGTGTTTGTTTTGTTTGATGAAGTTTGTGAAAGAAAGTAGTGCAGTGGTGGTGCTGTGAGTAGGCTGAAATCCATGTTGGGTGGGAGAGAGAAGTTGGTTGTTGAGTAGATATGGCATGAGTTGGTGGTGTACACATATTTCAAGTATTTTAGCTAGTGGAGACAGGATGGCAATGGGGCAATAGTTAGTGGGGATGGTGGAGGTACCCCCTTTGTGGATAGGGATGATATAGGAGGTCTTCTTGATAGGTGGAATAGTAGTTTCTGAAACAGATCTGTTTAGAAGGATGGATACTAGGAAGGCAATTTCATTGGCAGCTAACTGAAGGTATTCAGCAGGGATGACATCAGCTGCAAGTGCAGTACATTTAAGTTTGGTTAGCAGCCTTTTGATATAGTTGGTAGGGATGGGTTGAAATTGGAAGATTGTTTTAGGTCTATGTATAGGTACGGAGCTATTAGTGGTGGTGGATGTGGACAGTTTTTGAACAAGGCTGGAGATTGCTTCTATAATGCATTTGTTGAAGGTATCTGGTACATTTGTGATTTCGCTAGTGGAGGTAGGAGATGGTGTGGAGGGTTTGCTGGGGTGGAGTAGTTTATTTATTCCTGCCCAGAATTTTTTGGGATTGTTTTGTGCCTATTTTGTAGTTGTATGAAATAATTATTTTTATCCAGAAGGACTGCTTTTTTGTACTGTTTCTAAGTCTTTGGAATTGTTCCTTAGCTGCTAGGGTTTTAGTAGCGCTCCAACGATTCCAGGCTCGTTCCTTACTGCCATTTTATTTTTAGTCCCTTTGGTAATTCAGGGGGCTGTTTTCTTTATGAGTTTTGTAGTACAGGCTGAAACGTGGGAATTTAGGATTTTTAGGAACGTATTATTGAAGTGGGTTACATTTTCTTCTAGGGGTACAACTTTTACTACGTTCATGTTCCAGTTATAGTTTTAGCTCGTCTGAATTTGTTAGGGTCGAAGCTTTTTTGTGTTCCAAGTTGTTTGTAATAAGGAAGTAAAGTAGCTCTGGGTTTTGAATTTTAGTAGAAAGGTGGGCTGGTGGTGTCAGGAAGGATGCCTGCTTGGTAAGAGGTGTTAGTCTTATTTAATAAGATCCAGTCTAGGAGGCTTTCTTTGATTCTTGAATTTCCTAGTCTAGTGTTTGATTGGATGACTTGAGAGAAACTGTAAAGGTTGATATGGCTAGTGGGGTCTTTGGCTGAACATGTGTTCCAGTCGATATTAAAATCGCTGAGGATGATAGTTTCTTGGGGCAATTTATTATGGCTAAATACACACCATTTCTCACCCTTCTAATTTCTCCAAATCCTTTGGGTTTCTAATACCATGACAGGAATGGACCCCATCTCCAAGTCAAAGTACAATTAAAGTTCATGAAATTAGTATTGTTTCAGTCTTTGATGTCAGCCAAAAGTGCTCTTCGCAGCACCCGCAATGTGCCCAGTAATGATTACTTCTGCAATTCGTATGTGGTTACATGGATTGGTAACAAATCTAAATATGATTGTGGATCCTTTTTTATAAGACCTGTTGCTCCTACTACTACTGGAATTGTCTGGGTATCTTTTTTCCACACGGCTCTCATTTCTGCCTGTAGATCCTGGTATTTTATGACTTTATGTCTCTCTGTATGCAAGATACTATAGTCACTGGGTGTGTCGATTTCAAGGATCAATGTTACTTTTGTCTTTTTCTTGGACCACTATATCCGGTTTTCTAGCATCCATCTTTTGAACTGTTGGTAATGGGTGATCCCATGTGATATAAACTTCATCATTTTCTATGATGCTTTATGGCTCATGTTTCCAGTATTTTTCAGCCACTTTGATACCATAATGTTTGCACAATCCGCAGTGCAGCAGTCTCGCCACATTATTATGCCTTTCAGTACACAGTCCTTCTGCCATTAGTGTGTCGCAACCAGCAACAAGGTGTGTGTCTGTTTCCAATTCGGTTTTACAAAACCTACATTTGTCTGTTTCTCCCACATGTTCAAGGGACTTTATAAACCAGTGTGTACGTAAGCCCACTATCTTGGGCTGCCAATATTAACCTTTCATCTCTTGGTTTGAATTCACCTCTCCTTAACCATTCCTGCATTCGTCCCTGATCACCACGAGGTTCTTCCAGAAGTTTTCTATACTTGCAACTATACTTATGCTTTTTTCACATTTCTTGCCTTCTCATCTGGTCCTTCACCTTATATTTTTTCTTTTGTTTTTTAGCACATTCAGTTGCTGTCTGGTTTTTATCTACTTCTGGTTTGATTTCCACTCCTGCTTGACATCGATATGCTTCTGCTAAATTAAACACAGAAGTCATCTTAGGTTTATTTTCCTCATGTTTCAAAACTTTCACTACATTTGGACCTTGTGGGGTCAGTAGATATGTGTGGAGTCCCACAATTGCACATCTACACATGTAATCAATTTTGAGGAGGCTCATCCCTCCTTCGGAACAGGGAATATATAATCTTGGTATACATTGATTTTTATAAATCATTTGGTAAGCGTGAAGCATCCTTCTTGTTTTAATATCTAATCTAGCCAACACTTTTTGGGGTCAGTCAATCATTCCAAAACTGTAAGTTAGGACAGGAAGAGCAAACTGATTTATAGCTTGGATCTTGTTCCTGGATGTCAATGCTGTTCTCAGGATTAATTTAAGTCTTCTAAAATATTCCTTACTGAGTTTTATTCGCATTTGTTCATGTTTTATTGCTGATCCTTATTCAGTTCCCAAGTAATTATACACTCCCTCTTGTGCAAGTTCTTTTATATCACATTCTTGTCCCAAACTGATGTTTTCCTGGTGCTGCACTTTTCCTGCTTTAAAGGCTGCTTTTGCACATTTATCAAGACCAAATGACATTCTAACATCTGAAAAAGTTTTGACAACCTGCAGCTGTGCTTTCAGTTCCTCATCTGATGAGCTATACAGTTTTAAATCATCGACAAAGAGAAGATGAGAAGTTATTAAACTTTGTTGTTTTCTAGGACCCAAATTGTAGCCATGGCCTAAGTTGTTAAGTAAACAGCTTAATGGGTTAATAGCAAGGCAGAATAGCAAAGGTTGACAGACAGTCACCCTGGAATAGCCCCCTTTGAATTTTTATCCCTGGGATAATAATCTGCCCATTATCATGGCTTAATTGCAAAGTGGTCTGCCATTGTTTCATGGTTACTGTAATGTAGTCAATCAGTGTAGGGTGTATATTATACATTTTTAAGCACTCTTTTGTCCATGAATGTGGGATACTATCAAATATTTTTGTAGTCAATCCATGCCATACTTAGATTCTTCCACTTTTTACAGTTCTCCACTATAACTTTATTTAACAACAAATGATCTTTTGTTCCATACGACTTTCTTTTATTGCCCCTTTGTTCTACTGCCATAATTGAGTTTTCTTCTAAATGACTATAAACTCTGTCGGCGTCAATTCCCATGTATAATTTATACATTGTCGGAAGGCAAGATATTGGTCTATAATTTTTAGGGTAGCTTGCAGGTTCACTCTTAAGCAAAAGCATTGTTTTGCCTGTTGTTAGTCAGTGTGGTGTCTGTTCTGGGTGCATATATAAACAGTTCCACTCCACAAGGAACACTGTGCAAAGCAGTATCAACCAAAAACAGTCCAAAAGCACAGTAGGAATGGAGTTCAAGTAGCTCAATAATGCAAAATCTGATTTTTATTAACCATATAAAACAAAACACTAACTGATTTCACCATGTTTTTCGCCCAAAACACAAGGACTTCTTCAGGTTAAAAAAACCTGAAGAAGTCCTTGTGTTTTGGACGAAAACCACAGTGAATCAGTTAAAACGTTTTGTTTTAAATGGTTAATAAAATCAGATTTTGCATTATTGAGCTGCCTGAACTCCATTCCTACTGTGCATATAAACAGTTCTTACTCATGGCTAAATCCTCATGCAAAGATGTTAATACTTTTAACCAAAAGTTAGGTACTGCATCTGGGCCTGGGGTTTCCAGTTAGAGGCTTTTCTCAAGTTTGTTTCAATCTCTCTGGCTGTTACTTCTTCCCATTTCATATCCTGTACCTTTAAACTTCTTATTCTTTCTTTTACTTCTTCTGTCCATTTATCATCTTTGTTATGTTCTACAGGATCTTCATAGATACTTCTCCAAAATGTATCAACTTCCTCTTTTTTTGTCAGTCTTTAAATTCCTTTTATCTTATTTCCCAATTGTCTATAAAACTTTTTTGGGTCATCAATAAATTGCTTATTTTGTACTTTTCCCTTATCTTTATCTGTGTATCTTCTAAATTTTTCCACCTGTGCTGAAATTTTTAGTTTATTTGCGATAGTGCATGATACATCCTAGTCTGTTCTAATACTGTGCGTTGCTTTAATCACATCTATCTTTCTTAGTATTTTTGTTGATTATTCCCTCTTCTATAATCTTCTAACAGTGACACTTTTTGTCTTAATTTCTTTATAGTTTTGTCTGTTCGATACTTCCATGATGGTATTCAATTTCTCCCCTTCCCTTCCCTCACTACCCTGTGTTCTTGCGTTAGAACTTTATCAGTTATTAATTTAGCAGCACAGTAATATATCCTGTTTACTTCTGTTATATCACATGGATCTGTATGGACAGTCCTAATTACCGCATTCATTCCTTTTATCAGATTTTTTACTTTTTGGGTTTTATTGACCTTCTGCAGTCTACTTCTTTCATAGATCTTAATACATCTATCCATGTCCATTAAATCAAGCAACTCTTCTCTTAGCTCATTTTCTTCCAAACTGAGGGCACATCCCTTGTTTTCCATTTCCTGTGGGTATTCTATAGAAAGTTCTATAGCATCTTCCTGTGGCACCTTCTCTTCAATTTCATCCTGTGTAATCTGTTGTTCTGTCATATGGGAACTCACTGGCCTATCACTCCTCAACATTGACTATATCAGATTTTCCACAGTCTCCTGTTCCCTTCCCTTGCTGTCTAGCTTCAAGTGAACATTTATACTGCTTTCCTGTGGAAGGCTCCAAAATATCTCAATATGGCACCTGACTAACTGCTTCCTGTTCCACTGGTTTCCCCTTAATATGGATATCTATTACTCATCCTGTTGTAGTTCTTTCTGTATTGGATTTTCTACACTGAATCCTTCTCTTTGCAGGTGCTCCATAACCTCAATTTCTATTTCTTTGACTTCTCCATTTCTAATCTCTTTTTTTACTTTTCCTCTTAGTCTTCTTATTTTTTTTTGTATTGTAACATTTTCCATATCCAGATTCCTTTGACTGTATTTCTCTTCAGATATCTTTGGTGCTGCTCTTTTTGTATTTGTTAATTTTGCTTTTTTCTTTGCATAAATATTACACCATATTAAATCTCTTTTCCTTTCTCATGTCCATATTTTTCTTCATCTGTCTCCTGATCTTCTTGCTTTTCCTTATTCTGGGGACTCACTCCATCATGCTGTGATGTAGTCTGTGTGAAACCTTCTACATTAAATCCTTCACTTCGCAGACGCTCTGTAATTTCAACTTCTATTTCTTTAACTTCTGCTTTACTAATCTTCTTTTCCACATTCCATCTTTGTGATATTATTTTTTTATTGTGAAACTTCCCATATCTGGATGCCTTTGCCTGATTTCTCTTCAAATATCTTTGGGGCTGCCTTCTCTATATTAGCTAACTTGGCTTTCTCCTTTGCATAAATATTGTCAATACTGTCTGCCCGTCTCATACCACTGTCAGTGCCAATAATGTCTGCCACTCCCATACCTCTGTCAGTGCCAATACTGTCTGCCCCTCCCATACCTCTGTCAGTGTCAATACTGTCTGCCCATCTCATACCACTGTCAGTGCCAATAATGTCTGCCCCTCCCATACCTCTGTCAGTGCCAATACTGTCTGTCCCTCTCATACCACTGTCAGTGCCAATACTGTCTGCCACTCTCATACCACTATCAGTGCCAATACTGTCTGCCTCTCTCATACCACTGTCAGTCCCAATACTGTCTGCCCCTCTCATACCACTGTCAGTCCCAATACTATCTGCCCATCCCATATCACAATCAGTGCCAATAATGTCTGCCCCCCATACCACTGTCAGTGCCAACACTGTCTGCCCCTCTCATACCACTATCAGTGCCAGCAGTGTCTGCCCCTCTCATTCCACTGTCAGTTCCAATACTGTCTGCCCCTCCCATATTTCTGTCATTGCCAATACTGTCTGCCACTCTCATACCACTATCAGTGCCAATACTGTCTGCTCCTCCCATACCTCTGTCAGTGCCAATACTGTCTGCCCCTCTCATACCACTATCAGTGTCAATACTGTCTGCTCATCTCATACCACTGTCAGTCGGAATACTGTATGCCCCTCCCATACCACTATCAGTGCCAGTAATGTCTGCCTCTCCCATACCACTGTCAGTGCCAATGTCTGCCCCCATACCACTGTCAGTGCAAATACTGTCTGACCCTCTCACATCACTATCAGTACCAATACTGTCTGCCCTTCTCATACCACTGTCAGTCCCAATACTGTCTGCCCCTCCCATACCACTGACAGTGCTAATACTGTCTGCTCCTCCCATACCACTGTCAGTGCCAACACTGTCTGCCCCTCCCATACCCGAGATAACAGCTGTTAGTAACAGAAAACATTCAGGCAGTGGAGAATCATAACACTTGGCAAAGCATTTATGCTAAAGTAGGTGGTTTACTGGGTGGGTGGTGACATGCACCATACAACAGTATTTTACAAAAACTGCCATACTGAATTTAAAAAAGGAAAAACAGGCCAACTGGTTTCACTAGAGAAAATGCTGGTTAGAAAACTGTGCTGTCTATCAATGAGTCACCAAGGAAGTTGTTGTTTCTTTCTTGTATTAATGATTATTGTTTTCTGCTGGACAAAAGATTATGCAGACATGCCTAGAAAGTAGATGCACAAAACTAAACAAAGTAAAAGCAGATTTCAGTGATTATGTGGCAAAACCACCTTTGCTTCCACAGAGCTTATACTGAAGCAAACCAGGGTCATTTGTGGCTTCATAATGTGCCATGTGTTCACAGTACAGAGCAATCTGAAACCATGTTAGATCAAAGCAGAAACGAGTTTAAACTGTAAGTTTTCCACAGATATATCCCTCATTTGCTACATCAATTTTCTTCGGATGTAATAACGTTCAGGTCACAGCCTTAAATAAAAGTAATTATCAGAAAACATGGCTGAAATTCTACAGTTTCAGTTATGGATACAATCAATCTGCCTTACTTTTTATTTTAACTGACATATACAAGACAACTAGGGTGTGTTTTGTAATCCCTGTGAGATCAATGCTACTAATCTTGTATGTGTCACAACCATGGTCAAGCCACAAAGCACATAGTCCTGTTACACTAGTGAGCATTATGTTTAGGAATATGGTGTTCCATATCTCACTAGGGACTTGAAACTAGGTTCACCACAATATCATTCAGATCACACTGTACTACTGAAGGAACTGCAATTACTTTCAATGCACAGCCAAAAATAGTATTCTGACAGTCACAGGTTCAAGTCCTTCCTGAAGCATATAATTCTTTCTCAGACATATGTGTGAGTGTGTGTTTGACATAAACAAGCAAATCATAACACTAGGTCTTTATAATGAGTAATTATTTGTGTAGCCACTCGGCTATATGATGACCAGAGTCTGCTTATCTCACAGCCTTCATGTTTCAGCCTAGGTTGGCACAACAACTGGAATGTTATTCTGATGTCCCTGGGTTCAAGTCAGGAACAATCCAAGCCATATGTTAACAAAATCTGAATAAATTCACAAATTACAACCTAAAACTGATTTGTGCAACAGGACTCTGATGGAGGTGTTTAACAGATCATTTAAAGAGGTGTCAAAAGATTGCAGGGAGATGAGGATGGTGAGTGAAAAGGTACCAAAGGAGTGGAAGGAGATGACTAAAGCATCTTTCCACAAAAGATGAAGTACATTGCAACCAGGCTGAACTTGATACTAGGGGAAAATGATGGAAAAATTCTCAGGGGAAATTGGGTGACATCAATGGAGGGGACACAGCTCCAAATTAGCATGGATTATGAGCCAGAAGGTACTACCAATCCATTCAGTTCTAATTGTATAACTGCATTACAGTACAGCTGGATGGGGTCTACCTCAAATTCAGTAAGGCATTCAAAACCATACCCTCACAGACAGCTACTAAGTACATTCCAGCATTAGACATGGGAATCAGAATGAGGAGGCAAATGGAACACTGTCTAAAAAGGTGATTCGGAAAGGAGAAATGGAAAGGATGGATTTAGGGAAACTGATGGTAATGAGTGATGTACCAAAAAATGGCTCATCTTATGCTCAGTGCTCTGCACTTTGCATGTTTTAAGAAAACTGCATGGCCCATTTACAGATGACACCAAGGCAGAGGGGCATGATAGAAGAATGACAGCAGTCTCATTGAGAGACCTGTACAAGTTAACAAAGTGTGCTGAGTGGTGACACTTCAGATTTAACATTGAAAAAGTGCTACATATGGGATGCAACAACAATGAGGGAGCAAGGTATAGAATGAAACAGGTTAACTCAACTAGGGCTGGATCCAGCACTAGGCAGCTGCCTACGGCCTGCTGCTGACAGGGGGGCCCAGCCACATATTTAATAAAAAAAAGTTAAATTTAAAGTTTTCCTGTGTGTCTGCTGTTTTAAGACATTCCTAATTCCAGTTAGAGCCAATGAGACAAAGCAAACACATGAGATTTTGCCTTATACTTCCCAAACAATATATACATTGTACATTTTACAAACCATAAAACTAGAATCAGAGGAGTAGCAAAAAAAGAGTGAGAAGCAGGATTAGCCATGGAAATTATAGAGGAGTAACAAGTATTTAGAGGGCAAAGCAAAAGATAAGTAATGGTACAAATACAGAGTCCAAGGAGACAGAAGGACTGAGAATGGCAATAGGTATAACATGAAAGTGAACAAGGAGAACATGAAGCTATGTATGCATTTACAAGAAACAGAAATATAGTGGTAACCAATAAAGTAACAGCTTAGATGGGGTGACATAGGAGGGAATTAATCTAGAGCAGAAAAGTGCTTATCAAGTGATATGTCCAACATTCTGGCATTTTTGTTTGTATTGCTCAAAGCAATGCTATATGAGTTGGGGCATGATCTTAGAGTAGTTATTACACTAGGCAAGATAGCCACAGTTTTGGATCAAGTGCATAGAGACTAGAATCAGAGCTATGTAGTACAGTAGATGGGGTTTGGAGTGTAGGGTCTACTCTACCCTGACTTCTGAGGGTGTATGTTGGGGTGTTAGTGATAAATTTAATTTCAAGTGGAAAAGGGACATCTTGGTGGAGTAATTGGAAGAATTGGGGACCCAGAAATTGGTTGGATCTGGCTTGTACTGGGAGTCAGTTTGCCTTAGATAAACTGAGACACTGGTGCTAAAGGCAAGAGTAATTCAGGTGGCTTTGCTCCTACAACTTTCTCTCTCTTATGAGGTTGACAAGAAAGTGACTCTGGGGTTGCACAAGGAAGTGGCAAACAAGAGTAAGCCATACTCAAGTTGTGTGAGCAGGAAACCTTTCCCAATGGCTGCACTAGCTGGCAATGAAAGGATATTAGATCAACAGTTTTGAATACGTTTCCAAAAATTAACGGACTGGTCGAGCCTGATGTGTAGGTGTCTGAATGAAGCGGTGATGGTAATAAAGGTGAGGTGCTAGTAAAAAAAAAGTTGAAGGAGCTGGAAATCTTCATACCAAAGAGAGTAGCCTTGATTTTTTGGGCAAATTATGAAGATTTTTGGAGGCAAGGCAGTGGATTAGTTCTAGCAGGTCATTTTACATTTGGGTTCAGATTACTTGTTGTACTGGGATGGATATGCAGATAACCATGTCACCAGCATATAACAGGAGTTGTAACTGGGGAAGAACAAGGGGTAAGTTTTTATAAAAAATAAAAAAGAATAGTGGAACAAGAACTGAATCCAGTGGTACACCTGAAGAAGTCTAGGCATTATGTGACAGAGAGGATCCAATCCTCATAGCAAAAGATCTATTAGTTAGGAGGTCTTTGAATCACTGTGCAGCTTCAGAGTTGATACCAATGTCTAGGAGGTGGATTAATAACACTGAATGGACCACCATGTCAAAGGCTCAAGTCAGGTCAATGTTTCAGTGATCTATCGCAATTTTAATCTCATGTTTGCTCTGAAACTAATCTGATTTGTACATTTTGGTTTAGGGTATATTCTGTTTCTTAAAATGAAAGAAAAAAAACATCATTAATGTTGCATGCAAAAAGAAAAAACAAAAGCTTCAAATAAGAACACAGACAAAAAATGATAATGTTTGCGTTTTATTTCTGAGCAGCGTGCTTGATAAAGTATAGGGAACAAGCATAGCAATAATGTATCGGATTTAAAATAAATAGTGCATTGACCATAACATAAGCAGTTTTAGGAAATTAACAGCAATGACAGCTGAAGGGGAATACATGTAATGGAATAACTGTTTATTTGCTTGTTGCCAACTTCTAAATAACATTTCCATTTCCCCCATTTTTAACATGAGTGCTATATGCAACAACAACATGCAAGTCCTTTAAGCAAATTTCACGTTGATATTTGTTGCAGGATGTTAATTTGTACCGTTCAGTCTAGATCTTATCCCTGAAGCAACAAATTTTCTGAAGTGCCCCTATTACATAAGCAACTAGAAATGCCACAAATACTGACTGGGGAAACCAGCAAGTGAAATGTTGAAGGTAGTAATTTTCTGTCTTTCTTTCTATGTGCAACTTCAGAGGAGGGATAAAGTTCCGGGTACACAGCCATCTGAATGAAGACTATTGTTGTGTCCCCACCCGAATAAAAATTGCATCTGCTGGCATATTCTTTCAGATTCTTTGTTAAGACTGCCCTTCTATAACTTATTTTTGTTAAATGTCACCTTTATAATGCAGCTCATGACTCCTGCTACCACACAGTTTACTGAACTGCAAAATTTGCTTGAAGGAATGGCTTAGCTTTGTACACATCATACAGTACTAAACAAAAATCATCCAAAACTCTTTAGAATGTAACAAACTTGCAAATACTCTTTACATTGTCAAAAATATTTCTTTACTTTTAATTTAAAAAAATATTTTATAGGAGAACAGAAATTCATAACACAATAAATAATGAGCTACAGTTAGATCTGGATGTCCATTTAGAGATTCCCTTCACATCTCATACCCAAAGAATGTGCATCTCAACTAGGATGTTAGCAAATATTCTTACAGATCAGTACTACCTCCAAACCATATTATTGCAGTGATATTAATTAGAACATTGGCAAGATCTCTAACTCAGGAGTTTAATCCTGATCTCTTGCTTCTTTCTATATGGAGTATTAATGATCTGCTCATGTCTACATAACTTTTCCCAGGGATTCCAGTCTCTCACCATGTCCCCAAAGGTTACTAGTTTATTAGTTACACTAATTGTTCACATATGCTTTGCACTTATACCTGTTCTTCTGCCCTGCATCATGGAGGGGGGTAGGACCAGTTCATTTGTCTCCTATACAAACATTTTTAAAATTACAATTTTTTTTCTCTTTCTTTTCTCCCATGCTACCTGCAAATTGTACTCTTATACTGTGGTTGTCCCATTTGTTCTTCATGGGTGGAGCTGGCCGCAGGAGCTATAATACTTACAGACATCAGGATTTTTTTTTATAGTAGAGCTCTAACTTCATTTCCCTTGGCAGATAAAGTGCAAACTGTATCACTGGGAGGGGCAGTACACATTCTGCTTGCGAGTTCATACTCTCATTTCTTTGAGGAAGGTTACAGCAAAACAGCTTGGAAGGCCATATGTACTCCGCATGGTTACATTTCTACGTGCTGCACATTCTCCAAGAAATCATGACACCTTGTGACTCACGCCTGCCCTCCCCCCAGGACAGGCAAACCCATCCTACCCATGCTAGCTCCAACAGACACCAAGCCTGTGTTGCTTGGGTAGCTAGTCAAGGCTTTAGCCATCTACACCAACAAAACAATTAAGATGAGTAAAGTACAGTTGTGTACACTTACCATAAATGTAGATGTTCGAGTGTATTCACTGTTGCAGTCATCACATTTGGGTTATCTGCTTGCAGTAGCCCTCAGTCGGTCTGATTAACAAAGTCTTCGGTTCTGCATCAGTTGCTGTCCCTTCATGGAAGAAGGCATAGCAACCGACGCAGGACCCAAGACCTATCTGCTCACTATCAAACCACATATCCATTTTAAGTTTATAATAATGATTTATTCCTATTTGATCTTTACAGTTTAATAGTTAAATGGAAACCAACATATGTCTATAATGCATCCGGATACAGCAAATTTGAAAGTACAATACAGTCACAATAATTAGCTTTACCACAAAAGTACACATTAGTTCTCACTTCTCAAACTCTGTCATAATGTTTACAAGTTAGTATCATGCTGTTTAATAAGTGTATACCTTTTACAGTAAAGTTTAACAATTAAGACATTTTTGTGCTTAAAATTCAAATTAAGAAATTGTCACATAAAGTTATTTAGCAAGTCACTGTGAAATCAACATTTACAGTTAACTTTTGAAAACAGTAAATCCAAATGTTGTGAACCCTCTAGCTTGGATGAGTTTTTCTTGCAGTTTTTACCGAATGGTTTGCCTGAGTGAACATTTTACTCTTTGGTTTGAAATCTAGAAATTGCTCAAGACAGGGGTCCAGGGAAGTAAATAGTGTGGGAAGAAATAGCCAGGGAATTGTTATGGCTAGGCTTGTATAGGCCCTAGGGCTGATAGCCTAGTACCAACCTATGAACCTATAGCTACTGTCACCTACCTTGTACATAAATCATATCATAGCAAATCAATCAATCAATAAATAAATTCATGAAATATTCACTGCATATAGGTAGAACAGCAAGTAGTTTAACACACCAAACAAAGATGTAAGGGTAGAACTAATAAAATAGACCATTCAGTGTGAAAACCTGCTCTAGGTTCTTGAATAATAATCCAGCCTGCAATGGCTAAAGCCCCAATTATGGCCCAGGTGACCTGGGCTAATTTAGCAGCTTGGACATTTGAGGCACTAGCAAGGGTCAGAATCCTCTGTTTCTTATTCTCTGGCTTTGTAAAAAAAATATGGATAGCTGAATAACTTGCTCCAAAGAAAGACCATAAACCACTTTGGACATAAAAGGATTTATTTTCAGAGAAACCCTCTCCTTCTTTAAAACTATATAGTGTTTTTTTGCATGTCAAAGCCTATACTTCAAAATCCAACTAAAGTAAATGCTATCAGAAACAAAAGTTTTCAAAAAACTAATAATAATAATTCACAGAAAATGTTAGGTTCTTTTTATGTTACATCAACTTTCCAATCATAAAAATCAAACCCTCAACAGGGAAAATATTTGGAAATATTTCTTCTGCTGGGCAAAGATACATGACACCCCCCAAAGAAATTGCTTAATAAGTAACAGGTACATATACTGGCAACACAAAAAAATACCAGAACATGGACTTTTAACTGGATAAGTAATTCCAGAACAAAATGAAGTGATCAGATATTGCCAAAATCTGTGAGAGAGGACAAGAAAATGGGGCCAATCTTTCGGCAATACACCAGTCAGACAACCTGTTCCTATTATGCTAAATAGAATTCTCTAAAAAAATCCACTTAACTGTCAGTCAAATGCAGCCTTCAGAAAAGCACCATGGACTTGATGTCACTGAGATGGGGATACTAAACACAGCCTGATTGTTTTAAGGTAGTCATGCAGATGGAGTAAAGAGGAGCAACTTCATTTCAGACAGAGGAAACATCTTAGCCAGGTAAACACTGTGAGAAGAGCAAGAAAGGTCAAACAGCAATGAGATGAACTAGAAATAAATAGTCTGAAAATATTACTGTGGAACCCCCTTATGGAAACATGTAAATAGATCATACCTGCTACACCTACAGCCATCATTCATGCCAAAAGTGGTAAAACAGACTCAGAATTCTGAACTTTGATGCTTTATAAACACTTCACATTGAATACGTGTAAAAGTGTCATCCTCTTATAAACTTTTCTGTTACCAAAAAAGAATAAGTAATGAAACTTGTTTCACCTTTCTGACAAAGGAACACCACAGACTGACTGATTTGTTCAGTTAATAGTTAAAGGAATTCAATATGCAGCCGCTATGGAAGGGTACCATACAATGGACATAGAACGGGCTACACATCTGACTGAAGTTATAGCTGAACAATGGCTTCAAAAAACAGTCTTCCATTGAGGGCAGTAATGTTGAAAAGGGTTTAGAAAGGGCAAAACAGTGAACATATTCATCTGTAAGTAGTGTGGGGAAGCGGACTACGGTTTTACTGAAGAGAGTTGTTTTTTTTTTTTTTTTTTTTGATGGTGATACCCTTGGGGATTTACACCTGGATTTCCAAAACTGCTTCTTGTGTTTGAAATTATGGATTGCTTTATTCTCCTGTTCAGTTTTTGGCTGGAGTGCTTATTGCATGGCGTGCATACCTCTTAACTGTGCAGATTTTCGCCTGATATTTTTGGTGTGTTCCTCATAAAATTTGTGGTTTTCTAGGAAATCACTAGAATGATCTGAGGACTGAAGTCACCAGACAATGACATATATTTGAGTTTCAGACTTCAAATCCTTCAGAAAATGTATGTTAACGCAACCCTGTTACTCTAGCAACTTTCTAAGTTTATAAAAGCAATGTTTAAAATCTGTCCCTATTTTTGGCCCCTTGTTGTCCTTTTTTGTCAGGCTTTGGCCAGATTTCTTGCACTAAGAGGTAGACAGCTAGGATGGTGTGTACAGATCCTTCTAATATCTATGTGGGTTTTACTGGGTGCTCCAGTTTCCCCACCCCACTTACCAAATATGTACCATAGGTGACCTGCTGTTCCTCTAAACTCCCTGTAGGTTGTGTTGTGTGGTGAGTGGGAGTATGCATCCTGTAACAGACTGAGTGCTGTTCAGGATTAGTTACTCTGACTTGTGCACACTGAGTGCGAGGTTAGGTTTTAGCTACTTTGTAATACTCAGTTAGATTAACCAGGTAACTGGAGAATAACTGAATAAATGAATGAAATGAATGTTTTTAAAATTCATACTTTGTCTGCTTTCGATTTTTAAAAGCTTCTAGGGATTATTAAAAAGTGATTCTACGAAAAGTAGTCTTAAGGCTAGAAGTAATCATAATATGCCTGATGCCAGCTCAACTTTTACAAAATCTTTAAATACTGTTTCTGTAGGAGAAAGAAAAAAGGAACTGGCATCTAAGACAGAAATCTAATAAGGCAGATTTTACATCTTCTGGGAGAGGCTTCAATCATATGGATCGTTTACACAACTAGTTCTACTTGCAAAGCATGAAAGGCAGTCCACCATATTTTAAGTATATTAAATAACATAACAGATGATTGTGTCAGCAGAGGAAAGGCATCGCAGATAGATTTCCCTGAAATTGTCATCAAGCATATGGCTTAACGTATCTTTTACTTGCTCAAGCAAGTCAAACAGGTAAGATGTGACATGTAATTGACAACTGCCTGCTCTATCATTAAAGATAATGACATATTTACCCTTTTCCTATGTTTTTTTTTTTTTTTGCCTTCATGCTTGCAAACCTTTTCTGCTCATTTGTTCTCCCCCAAACCAAGGGCTTAGCATAGTACAAGGGTGTGAGCTGTCCTAGGAGGGTTATCATACAAGCAGTCATGAGAGTTGCTTGTGCCCTCGCTAGTATCTTGGCAATGTGGTCATCTGTCTGGCTTAATCCCACATCCCACATACAAATGGGTTATACCACCCTCCCCACCTTCCTCCCTCAGTAACTACAAACCCACATCATGAAACAGCATAGCATTCAATTTAATAGTTTATTTGCTCTCTTATGTGAGACAGTGCATCTAAAAAATTCTACATATCAAAACGTCTTGAAAACAGTATGCTGCTCGGAAGGAAATTGCTCCCTTATTTACCTTCTCTAGTGGAGCTGCTCCTGTATTTGCTGTGACATAATACAGCCAAGTTAGAAGCCCTACTGTCTGCTCTCCTCTGTCTGGTAATAGATGACTCCAATTCAATCTTCTGCTGGGATGAACATTTTTAGCACAAACCGTTGACAGGCATCTCCTCACATGCCAAACCACTTCTCTGATCCACAGGCAATTAAACAGGATGTAGGAAAGAAAAAAGGCAATAAACAAAAGTTACAGAGCATCCTAATCAATGCAATATTCCTCTTTATTCTTCTCACCTCAGTTATTCCTCTACAGTCTTTCTTAACAATTTCATTACCACTGTACTACAGCACAAATGGCTCCTTAGAGATCTGACTACCCTCTTGCTGTCTTGAGAGGGAATACCTGCCACATTCTGGGGACAACATCTTATGTTTCATCCAGGCTTGCACACTCTTGTGTCAGGTCAGCACATTTAAGTGGGAATTGTTACAAAACTCCTTATTGCTGACTGTAGAGGATTCACCACACAGGCCATTTGTACCCCTGATCCTGGTTACTAATATTGTTAAAGGGAAAGCTACTTTTGCCCACTGCCACCATATTGCTTCATCTCCTTTCCTGGTCAATGAGACTTCTGTCAGTGTACTGCACTTCCATACTCTGTTCTTCACTAGGAACTCTAGGTTTCCGCCATGTAGCCTGCCCTTGGATACCTGCATTGCAATCACTGGACTGCCTCTGCCAAATTTTTACAAGTGTAGCTTTGGCCTCATTGTAATAGAACTAAGTTATGAGATTCCATTGAACCACATATTCCACATTGTTCATATTAAACCACAGGAAACCACTGTGCACATTTTTACTACACGAGCCAAGAGATAGAGAGATAAATCTTTTGCTACCTGGATCCTCTGTGTAGCCACCACTTGATAAACCTGGGGTTTAGTAGTGGGAAAACTTTAGCTAGGTCTATTGGTAATGCTTTATGTGCGTACCCCACCAGGTGCACAGTAGCGAGGCCCACCTAGATCATGCCCGCTGCCCAACAGTCCAGGGCCATAATGTATTTTTTTAAGTTTTTGCAGGGGGTTGAGCCCCCTGCACCCTCCACCCCCTGCAAATTAAATATACCAACTCCAAGATCGCACTACATTAAGTAACAGGGTAAAAACACATAGCACTCCCACATCTGCACAAGAATCACCCAGTGGGGTATGCATGCACAGCATCACTGGTCTGTGAGCCAGCATTTCACAAAGCCTGCCATCACAGACCTCTCCTTGCCTTCTCAAGCCCCTCAGCCTGAGTGTTAGCCTTTCTGATGGAGCCAGTACCATTCTACATAGTCTAAAACAGGTAGGATGGAATGAGGGTCCTGGTCCCTTTAGATGGACCCTTGCCAGCAGGGCAAATAACAGAATCTCCTAGATCTCCAGTCTCTTTAATGTCTAAAATCATTTTTCGAATACCTGAAAGCTTGTCTGACAACAACACCAATGAATTTGGACGGTGCAGTGGTGCAGCAGTAGTGTTGTCGCCTCACTGCAAGAGGTTCTCCGGTTTGATTCTCGGCTGGGGTGCCTTCTGTGTGGAGTCTGCGTGTCCTCCCTGCATTCATGTGGTTTCCTCCCACCTTCAAAGACATGCATCTGGAGCATTTCTCCTCGGGCCTCCTTTAAGCTCATATTTAATAGACACTAGAACTGGCAGAGAATCAAAAGGCACAGAAAAAACTGACCTCATATATTTATCTTTGGTAGCAGATAAAAATGATGTACCCACCCCAAATGTAGCAGAAGAAGGTAACATAGTAGTAGAGACAAAATGTCTTCTGCCTTGCAGAATCAGTCTTTTTCCTGACTAGATTTTTGACATTTTCTATTACTGCTGACTGTATAACTCATTTTTTTCTTTGACTTCTTTTTAATGTGCTATGTCAATTTTTTCTATCAGAAAAGATGTTAAAGTTTCTGCACTCTCAGTCTTACAGCTTATTTAACATCAACTACAATACTGACGTTATTCAATGGTATACTTTGAAATGAGAATTGGAATCCTTTGGAAGGTAATTCCTTACCACACTTGAAATTTCATGTTGTGATGCAAAATGTAAAACTAATGAGTAGATAAGACAAACTGTCCTCCCCACCCCCGCCCCAAAATAAACAATACAGTCTGACCAAACAATTTCACAATAAAAATGCATTCTGGTAAAATGGGAGATGTGTTAGGGTTCCTAGATAGGTACTAGGCTATCTGTCCGAGGGCATTTATAAGCCTAGCCAGAGTGTGTCGGCTTTTGCAGCCCCATTGATTAATTAACTGATCCTCTGTCAAGCACAGCCAATTAAGTGATCCCAGGTGTGTATTTTCTGTTACCCATCCACTCGTCAAGGTTTCTCTTGAAGAGTGTTAGTGAGGGGCTCAGCCTAATGTTGTTTGGAATTTTGTTCCAAAGCATGGAGAGTCTCTGTGACAGGAATCTATCCCTCCAGCATGTTCCATTTATTGTTGTAGCGAGGTTTAGTTCACTAGAGCGCGTGGCTCACAGTGACTTGGATTTTTTAGGTGGAGCATATCCATCAATTGTGAGTTGGACATGGCTTTGTAAGTCAGGCAGAGATCACCTCTGAGTAAGTGATATGCCACTGAGTACAGCCGGAGTTTTTTCAGTCGGGCTGCATAGGACATATGTTTGAAGCCAGTAATCCTCTTGGTGAGATACTTTTGTGGTCTCTTCAGCTGTTGGAAGTGTCTTGTGAGGTACATTTCAAATGGGGAATTGTACTCTATGATGGATCTGATGAGTGATGAGTAGACGGGCACTATAACCTCTTTATTTCTAGATGCAAACCCTTTAATAATTAGATGTGCCACACAGAAGGATTTCCTAACTACTTTGGCAATATGATTGCCAAAGGAGAGATTACTATCTACCTGGGTCCCCAGTTCTCTTATTACCTCTTCTGTATTAAGGGGGCAGCCACCTATGTGGTAATTTGTGGGCATTTTGTTTTTCCCAAATGGGATGACTATGCATTTTTTGGGATTTAGCTTGAGGCCATGACTTTGACACCAGGTGTCCGTCTCAGTAAGGCTCTTTTGGAGGATGTCCGTGCCAGTCAGAGAGTCAATTATGGCTCCCAGTTTGCAGTCATTGGCGTAACTGGCTAGCCATAGTCCTCCTGTGTCTGCCTGTACTTCTAAGAAGTACATGCCGAACAGTAGGGGTCCCAGGACCGAGCCTTGCGGGACACCACTTGTGACTGGTTTACAGTCGGACCTGGAGCCCGCTATTCTTACCGTGTGAGTTCTGTCTGTAAGCCAGTTGGCAACCCATCTCGTGACGTAGGGGTTTATGTTCAGGCTGGTGAGTTTTTCTGTAATACCCAAGTGGGGAATGGTGTCGAAAGCCTTGGCGAGGTCAAGGTAGGCTGAGTGAACAACCTTTCCCTCGTCTGTGGCCTTGGTGACTGTCTCGAAGAAGTCAACCAGGTTTAGTAGGCATGATCTGCCCTTAACAAAGCCGAACTGGGTCCGGGTCAAGTGTTTGGAAGTTCCCAATGTCTTTGTTAATGAGTTCCATGACGATGTGCTCCATAGCCTTGCAGACCAGGCTGGTCAGGCTTATGGGGCAATAGTTACCAGGGTCAGTTGTGGCCCCTCGTTTCTGCAGTGGAATAACCGTTGCTGTGCGCCATTCTATGGGCATGTAGCCTGTGGAGAGGCTGAGGTTGAACAGAGTGTTTAGATGGGGGGTTAGTTTGTTCTGTAGTTTGTGCAGGATGCAGCCTGGGACACCATCTGGTCCCACTGATGCGGTGTTTGTGGCTTTTGAAAGGGCCATTTTCACCTGTGCGTCTGTGATTTCTGGGACACTACACTTTTCCAGTATTGTTGTGGGCCCTTTTGGGGGGGAGAGGGGGGAGACATTTGCACTGAATCTAACTGCCAGGATGTTGGCAATATCAGTAGGTTCAGTATATTTTGTGCAATTTTGCACTAGTTCAGTGCATATCTGCGAGTTGCCACTTATATTCTTAACATAGCTAAAGAAGGCTTTGTGGTTATCTTTTGAATCATTGGCTATTTTTCTTTTGAAGTTAACCTTGGATGATTTTATGAGGGACCTTAGTTTCTTACTGATACTGATCAAGGATGTCTTTCCTTCTTGGGATTTGCTTTTTTTCTGAACTAGTTTCCTCCTTCTATTGTACAGCCTGTTTATGGCAGGGGTCCATCAGACTGGTTTCCTTCTCTGAGAGGAGTGAGTCTTGGTTTTGCTAGGGATGGCATGATCCATGTATCCTTGTAGGTGCTCATAGATTGCATTTGTAAAGGTTTCTACATCTTGGGCAGCGTTATCCTTTAGCGTGGGGGCTATGAAACTTACCACCTCTGTCTTAAGTAAGGTGAAGTTTGCTTTAGGAAAGTCTTTTACTGTGGTTTCCTTAGTTGGGGGTGGTGGTGGGGTGTGGGCATCCAGAGTGATTAGTTTATGGTCTGATCTAACCAGTGACAGGTTGACCTCCGGTGTGAAACACCTGTTGCCCATGTTTGTGATGACCAGGTCCAATATGTTTTCACCTCTGGTAGGGGAGTTTACCAGCTGATCCAGGGCGTTTGAGTTGATGAATTCCAGGAAGCACTGGGTCTTGGAGTTTGTACTCGAGCAGTTTTCCCAATTATCACCTGACCCACTTTGAGAGGGACACTCCCCATTTGGACAGTTGTATCCTGCAAAAAAAAAAAAAAAAACTAAAAAAACAGACAAATGTCCTGATTTTAGGACAAAAAATATTTCCTAAGTTTTCTTTAATAGTTGCATAACATAGTTTTATTTTGTTATCTGAAACAACTAAATTTTATATGAAATAGCATAAGCAACTCAAATGCTACAAGAAAAAGCTTTTATTTTGGCAAAAAAGTGAAGTTCCGTCCTTTGCAATGCCTGTGGGTATGTTTTGTCCTGCAACATCTCATGTTTCTACAAAAAAATGCCCCACTTTGGGGATTTGAAAAGTTGCCAACACATGTGGGATTCAAACCAATAAGAACTAGAGAGCATGGACCAGCTCAGGTAAGTAGGCAAGACTTGTGCATAGCTCTTGTCAGTAATCAAGTCAATTTGAGATCTACATTAGTTTCCAGCATTGAAGATGCCATGGCATCTTTACCTTCAGGCTGTGAGAAAACATGAATAAGGTAGGCAAACCCAAACGTTATGACTTACTGTTACAGTGGCCCTCCCAAAAAATATACTTTATATATATTTTCCCAAGTAAAAAAGGCAGGTCATGTCAGTTTGATGAAAGGAATAATACTTGCTTAAAGTAAATGTTAAAGTAAACTTTATTGTCATGCAGATCAACACAGGAAAAAGTGTGTATCACTGCATGAAATTTCGATACTCAGGCTTGTACCATATGAATGACAGTTTACAGAAAAAAAGACTAAATTAATAATACTTTAAAACACTAAAAATAGAAATCAGAATAAGATACTAAAAATAAAGTAAAACAAATTTAAAAGCTTTTTACAGCAGAAACAAAACAAATACAACAGGAACATACTCAGCAGAAATATAAGGATATACAACAAACAGCACTATAAATAAATAATGAGGCACATATGTAAAAAACTTACCCACCACCAATATATGCCAAAAACTTACAGTTTACAGTTTTCATAGTGCAGATAGAGATGTATAAAGTGAGCTATGTAGAAAATTATGTAAATAACAATGACATATTGCACATAAACAATGTTACCCATTTAGATTCGGAGAGAGGGCCTAATAAATAAGAACAATAATCAAGCACTGTGAACAAGATAAAAAACAGAAGAAAATTCATTGCCAAGTGAACAGTGAAGCTATAATATGTAGCCCTTAAAGGGGAACACCCACAATGGGTTACAGTAACTTTGAAAACAAATTCATTTCACATAACTGTTCTGAAAAAAAGGGGCCAAAAAAAGCCTAGAAAAATAAATCCTCACAGTTCAGAGCCTACTAAACAATGTGTGAGAAAGTCATCATAAAAGAACAAATAATAACTTATGTTCAATATAATGAATATAAAATGCTGCATTAAAGTACAAAATAATGGTACTGTACAATATATGGTCAAAACTTGTACACATATGGAAGTTTGTATATACACATAGACCAAGTTTAAAAATAGCCCAGCATGTTAAAATAAATAACTACATTAACAGCAGAGATTCAGGGTTTTCCTTCCTATTTATAATATACTGGTCAGGCCTTGATATTCAGGTGTCTGTGATCCGTACATCTCCCACACACTTTCTTGTTACACAACGCAAACAATTTAACACACCTGAACCTTTTAAGTCACAGGTACATACTGATAACTTAAAGTTGTACAACCCAAAACATAAAGCATTCAAAGATATTACTATGTACAGAACGTTTAACAGGTCAGTATATGCTTAAAATGTCAACAATGACTGCAACAGAAAAAAACAGAAGATCTTAAAAATAATTAGCTAAAAATGTACAGAATGTGAACTCACTAAAAAAGTAATACTTTGATTACACAGAGAGGCGAGTATGATTTATTTATTTATTTATTATTTATTTTGCATTTGTTAACTGGGTTGGTCCAGCTGGGTAAGAATTTACCCTTTTTCAGTGGAGACCCGAGGGGAAAAGCCCCAAACAGACATACAAGTAGAGACAAGTTTACAATAATACAGAGCAAAATGTCACGAATACAATGGATAAGAAAAAAAATAATGTACTCAATGGAATTAAACATAGCTATATGCAAAAATATAATAATAAGGGTGTAAAAGGAAAAACAACGATAATAAATCCAAGAGGTATGCAGTAAGGGAATTAAGGTTATAGGTAATCATTTGAAAATAATATGGCATTATTAGATTAGTGGCTAGAAGGAGACATTGCGTATGTGCAGGGGGGCTCAGATCTGAGGAAGAAACTAGTGCAGGAGTAAAAAAAAGAGAAACGTGCATGTACAAGGGGCCTCAGACCAGAGGAAGAGATGCATGTACAAGGGGCCTCAGACCAGAGGAAGAGATGCATGTACAAGGGGCCTCAGACCAGAGGAAGAGATGGTACAGAAGAAGAAAGTAGTAGAGAAGGGATGATCTAGAGGGAGGGTGTAGAAGGGAGAGCATATAGATATAGTAGGTTATAGAAATAGAAAAGGTCTTGTAGATCAGAGGTAGTGGTAAAGTGGGTATAGGGAGAGGAGGGGGGTAGTAGGGGGTGGCTGCAGGTACATATAAGGTTGTTAAGGAGATACAATATCAGGTCATGTTTGAAGTTGGAAAGGGAGGTATGGCTTCTGATTTGGAGTGGAAGATTGTTCCAAATAAGGGAAATGGAGTGTTTACAGAGTAACTCATCTATATTCTTATTGTGTCTATAGACTTGTAGTAAGTGTTTATGGGGATCTGGGAGGGGACAGGAGGGTGTACCAGCAGATCAGGTTGAAGGAGATGGACAGTCAGATTTTGGGTTAAATTGTAAAAGCTTGGATTAGCTGACTTTTGGCCAGAGGTGGTGGGAAGAAGTGCAAGAGCGTTGTTGTGAGTGCTGTGCAGTGTGCTGGTTCATAGGAGCTGGCTGGGTGACAAATCTATAAATTTTGTTGTAGTTTTTTCAAGCTTTGCCAACAGGTTATTTTTTTTTTTTACAAAAGAAGGGGAGAGGAGGAGGAGGAGGGGGAGGGATAGGGTTAGCAGAGGAGATGAGATGGGCAGGAGTTTTTGGTTTATTGTGTAAGGCAGGTTTTTTTTTTTTATTATTGGAATTAAGTATGTGGAGGTTAGAGGTGAAGTTTGTGAGCTGGTCATCTATGATGAGCTTTAGTGTGTGAGTGTGACTCTTATGATGGAACCATTACCATTTAGACAGGATGAGAGAAGCTTTGGACTGGTTTAGGGAGAAAGCTGGATTGATAAGTTTGGTAGGGGGGGGGGGGAGTTGATTGAGTTTTGATTGTTGGTGAAGTTGAATGATATGAATAGGAATGAAGAATGGAATGGGTTAGGTTGAGATGGTGGTCTGAGTTGGAGATCAGAGTGAAATTTGGTGATAGAGGAGAGGTTACAGGCAGTGTAGGTTAGAGGTGTTGTGGGTATAAATTAGGTGTAGGGAGAACTGATTGAGGAGGGAGAAGGGTCTGAGCCACTGGAAGAAGAGAAGGGAATTAGGCAGGTTACTTGAACTGCTTGTAAGAGAATTGGCGAGAGGAACCAATTAGGTGAGAGATGGAAATGTTCAGCTGAGAGAGTGTATGAAGCAGAAGAGAGAGATTGTAGAAGAGACATGAGTGAGAAATGAGAGAAAAGAAGAGAGATTGTAGAAAAGAAGGTGTTGGAGTCTTTTGTGTCTCTGGCCTCTCATAGTACTGTGGTGAAGAAGGGGTCTAAACCCATGCTGGGTGGTGGTTAAAAGATTGTTTTGAGTAAGGTGAGAAAGTAGTTGAGAATAGATACACTTTTCAAGAATTTTGGAGAGGGGAGAAAGAATAGCAATAGGACGGAAGTTAGATGGTTCTGTGGAGTTACCTCCTTTATGTAGTGGGATAGTGTAATATTCCTTCCAAATAGAGGGGACAGTGGATTCTTGGATTGAGCGGTTGATTAGAATGGTGATTGGAAGGACAACAGAGTTAGCAGCAAGTTTAAGGAACTGGGGAGCTAGGTTATCAGGGGCAGGAGAACAAGGTTTGAGTTTACTGAGGAGAGTTTTAATATAACTAACAGAGACAGGTTTGAGCATGAAGGGGTCTGAGAGGTTAGTGGAGTCAGATTGGGGATGTGAAAAAGGTGTGGGCTTGGTAGTGGAAGTAGTAGAACTGGAAGTGGAATTAGAGGTGGGGTTGGGGTTATTAGAGGTGTTGGGTACTAGTTTAGAAATGGTATCAATGAAGTAGTGATTTAAATGGATGGCTGTATCAGAGGGTGAATGACTGGGAAAAGGGATGGGAGTTGTGGGTGAGCCAGGTTTGAGAAGAGAGTTTTTACGGTTGTCCAGAACTTCTGGGGGTAAGAAGTGTGAAGAGATTGGTCAGAGAAGTGAAAGTTTCTTTTGTCCTGGTTGACTTTTTTTGTAAGGTTTCTAAGTTCCCTATACAATTGTAGGAGGGCAGGAGATTTGCTTTTCTGATATTGTTTCCAAGTGGCATCTCTTTATGCATAAGGTGGAAGGTTTGTTTGGATAGCCAGGGGGCATGTTTAGCTTTGACTTATATTTTCGTGATGGGGGCAAGAGAGTTAAGTATGTTTAGGAATGTCTGGTTGAAGTAGCTGACTGCGTTGTTTAAAGGTAGAGAGTATAGGTAGGACCAGTTAAATTTGGAGAGGATTTTGTCGAAGGAGGTGGTATTGAATTTTCTTAGGTTATGGATGTATTTTATGAGGTGAGTATTAGTGAGGTTGGGTGAGTATCTAGTAATATGGATAGGCAGGTGGTCACTGATGGAATCAGGTAGTGTACCTGGCTGGTGGTACTAATTTGGAGAATTTACGAGAATCCAGTCAAGGACAGAATTGGAGTGGTTTTTGCCAAGATGGGTGGGAGAGGAGACAGGTTGAGTGAAACCATGTAGATTGAGACTATGAGAATGTGTAGTAGAATTAAATGAGTTCCAGTCTATATTTACATCCCCAGGAATGATAGTTTCAAAGAGGATGTGATGAAAACACCAAGATAAGACGTCTTCAAGGATGGTAATGTTATTCCCTGGTGGGATTCAGACTGAGGCTATGGCTCATTTTTTAGTAGGTGTTGAGATGGCAGCTTACTATGAGTAGCTCTGCAGGGTGGAAGGAGGGAGGGGTAATGGTGAGAGGTAAGACACTGAGAGAGTCAGAATAGAGAATAGCGATACCACCTCCCCTTTTGGTAGATCTATCCGGTCTGTAGATGTTGAAACCAGGGGGGCAGATCTCTGAGTTGTGGATGTAGGGTTTTAGCCAAGTTTCAGAGAGTGTTAAGAAGGGGGGATTATAGTGTTGTATGAGTGCCTGGAGTTCAGACACTTTGTAGGAGATGTTCTGAATGTTAATGGAGGAAATTTAGTCTTTTGGTTCTGTGTGGGGAAGTGAAAATAGATGGGGAGGTAGTAGTAAGAGAGGGAGTGATACAGGTGAAGGGGGAAGTAGTAGTAGAAATAGTAGATGGAGTGGAGGAGATGGAAGATGAGAGTTGGTTATTAGGACCAGGGTTGGGGTGTACATCACCTGAAAGGAGTAGTGATGTCAGGATAGAGAGAAAAAAAGTTAGGTTGGGGGACAGGATACAGAAATTTGGATTTTAACTTTGGGATTTGTTTTGGTGGTGAGGGGAGTAATTTTGTTTTGAAAAATAAGTAGTATGGTA
Organism: Protopterus annectens; assembly: GCF_019279795.1. Taxonomy (NCBI): domain Eukaryota; kingdom Metazoa; phylum Chordata; order Ceratodontiformes; family Protopteridae; genus Protopterus; species Protopterus annectens. Next base: position 939,014,678 of record NC_056746.1, read on the forward strand.
GAGTGTACTGAGTGTGGGCACAGAAGAGTAAGGTAGGAGCTGGATAGAACTTGGGAGGGATGTAGGTTCCTAGTGGAGGGTAAGGGGAGGATTGCAGGGGAGTGTGATAAGATGTGAGGTATGTCAGTGTAAATAGCAGAGGAGACAGAAAAAGAAGTGACATAATCTTCAGTGTGCATAAGAGTAATATATACATAGAGTACAATATCTTTAGTGTGTATAATATCTTCAGTGTGTATAAGTTCAATATAACATTAATGACCATAAATAAATCAAATATAAATATCTCATGTCACTTATTAATAACAGTTTGAATATCATGAACCAGCAGGCCTGAAAATTCACAAACAGCCACAACTACATAGATGTCTATATAAAGGAATGTATTTGAACACACCCCTCTTATATGGTTGATATGCATTAATTCCAAAAAATGCTTTCCATAGGGTAATCAGAACAAATTTGTATACCTATAACATCAACTATCTTGAAATATATTCTCATGTGAAAAAGCCCCCACATATTACCCAACAGGACCATAAATTACCATACAATAATTTAGCAAAAATCTGCGAGTCTGTACTATTGTAGTAGACCATTACTGGTTACAAAAATATCATGTTAAACAAAACAGACCTGCATACATTTAGAATGAAATAAAATGCTTGAAGCAGTGTCCATGATTACAAAACTGTAATTCCCTTAATCTTCATGGGTGTGAGGCTCCAAGTAACTAAATATAGATGCGCACCAAAAAACATCCAGACGTCAGCCTTTGCTTCTTCGTCTGTCGATCATATGACCTCACAGGTGCAAACACAGTTTGTCCATAAATTCTTATTAGTCACTGTACATATACCCCCATAAAAACATTCCACAAATGAAGATACCAAATGGACACCTTTTAAACTATATAGCATACTAAAGGCAGAAGCATATGAACACTAACTCCTGAGGGTAATGAATAATACAAACTATCAGGCCAGTAGATTTCACAAATAATACACAGGTTCATAGGTAGGTACTAAGCTACTGGCCCTAGGGCCTATATAAGCCTAGCCAAATGGTACCCTGGCTTTTGCCACCCAAGAAAATTATTTTCTTGTGCCCCTGTCAAGCAGAGCTACGAAGTGATCCCCAGGCGAATTTCCTACCTCCCATCCAATTATCAAGATTTTTCTTGAAGAGTGCTAATGAGGAGCTTTGTTTGATATAGATAGGTAGTTTGTTCCAGAGTATGGGAAGTCTTTGGGACAGGAATCTATCCCTCCAGCATGTTCTGTTTATTGTGGTGACATGGTTTAGGTCCCTAGAGCATGTAGCTCGGAGGGATTGGGATTTCTTTAAGTGGTGTTTGACATAGCTTTGTATGATAGGCAGAGATCGCCTCTGAGTAGGCGATATGCGACAGAGTAAAGCTGGAGTTTTTTGAGACGGTCTACATAGGGCATCTGTTTGAGGCCGGTAATCCTCTTTGTGAGGTACTTCTGTGGCCTTTCCAGTTGTTGTAGATGTCTTGTGAGGTACATACCAAAAGGGGGGTTGTACTCTATAATGGGTCTAATGAGTGATGAGTAGAGAGGAACAATAACCTTTTTTTTCTTGGATGAGAAACCTTTTGTGATGAGGTGTGCCATGTAGAAGGATTTCCTGACTACTGTGGCGATGTGATTATCAAAGGAGAGACTACTGTCCACCTGTGTCCCAAGGTCTCTTATCACACTTTCGGTGTTAAGTAGGCTACCGCCTATGTGGTAGTTCATGGGTACAGAGTTTTTACCAAAAGGGATGACAATGCACTTTTTGGCATTGACCTTGACGCCGTGGCTTTGACACTAGGCATCTGTCTCAGTGAGACCCTTTTGTAGGATGTCCACATCGTTAGGGGTTTTGATTACGGCTCCTAGTTTGCAGTCATTTGCGAACTTTGTTAGCCAAAGACCTTCTGTGTTTGCCTGTACTTCAGAGAAGTAGATACCAAACAGGAGAGGACCTAGGACTGAACCCTGTGGTACTCCACTTGTCACTGGTCTGAAGTTGGATTTAGAGTCTGCTACTTTCACAGTGTGGGTTCTGTCTGTGAGACAGTTGGCAACCCATCTTGTGACATAGGGATTTATATCTAGTTTAGTGAGTTTATCTATAATTCCAGAGTGGGGGATGGTGTCAAAAGCTTTGGAGAGATCTAGATAGGCTGTGTGAACCACCTTACCCTCATCTACGGCTTTGGTGACCGCTTCAAAGAAGACTATCAGGTTTAGGAGACATGATCTGCCTTTTACAAACCTGAACTGGGTATGGTCCAGAGTTTTGGAGATTACCAATGTTACTGTTTATAAGTTCCATGATGATACGTTCCATAGCCTTGCAGACCAGGCTCGTCAGGCTAATGGGGCGGTAGTTCCCAGGGTCCGTGTTGGCTCCACCTTTGTGGAGTGGGATAATCGTTGCTGTGCACCATTCAGTGGGCACAAAGCCTGAGGTGAGGCTATGACTGAACATGGTACTTAGGTGGGGTGCCAGTTCGTTCTGTAGTTCATGTAAAACGCAGCCTGGGATGTTGTCAGGTCCCATGGATACTCTGTTCTTGGCTTTGGAGAGTGTGTTTTTTACTTGTGCAGTTGTGATTACAGGAACTTTGCATTCTTCCGGTATAGAGATGGGTTTTTTAGAGGGATGAGAGAGGGGTAAAGTTAGCACTGAACCTATCTGCCAGGATGTTGGCAATATCAGTTGGTTCTGTATATTTAGTGCCATTGTGCTGTAACTCAGAGCAGATCTGAGTGTTGCCATTGCGAAGTTTGACATAGCTATAGAATGCTTTGTGGTTGTCTTTAGAATCAGTGGCGATTTTGTTTTCGTAACTAGCTTTGCAGGATTTTATGAGGGATCTCAGCTTCTTACTGAGGCTGACCTCGGAGGTCCTCCAATCATGGGATTTTACTCTTTTTTTGCGACAGTTTCTTTCTTCTGTTGTAGAGTTTGTTTATGGCAGGGGACCACCAGATTGGCTTCCTTTTTCTGGAGAATAGCATCTTGCTTCTGTTAGGGATTGCACGATCCATGTGTAAGTGCTTATAAAGTGCAATTGTATAGGATTCAGCAGTTGTACCTCTATTGTCCGTCAGCATGGGTGTCGTGAAGTTTGCCACTTCTGTCTTAAGAAGCGTGAAGTTGGCTTTGGAGAAATTTTTTACGTTGGTTTCCCTAATGGGGGATGGGGTGGGATGTGGATTTCTAGGGTGATTTGCTTGTGGTCGGATCTGACCAATGAGGAACTGACCTCTAGTGTGGAACACCGGTTGCCCATACTGGCAATGACCAGGTCTAGGATACTGCTGCTCCTGGTGGGGGTGAGGATAAGTTGATCCAATGCGCTGGAATTTATGAATTCCAAAAAATGTTGAGCACGCAGTTGGTACATGAGTAGTTTTCCCAGTTAATGGTGGGGTAGTTGAAATCGCCCATTATTAGGGTGTTAGGTTGTTCCCAGATATTTTCCAGTGTATCAAGAAATGAGAAGTGGGAATCCTGGGGCATGGTGAGGGATCTGCAGCAAGCTACAATTTGGATTGAGGTCTTGCTCAGAGTTAGTTGCACTTGGATAATCTCGGATGCATTATGCTGAGCAACTAGCCTGAAGGTGTGGATATCCTTAATGAATATGGACACACCTCCGCCTTTAGTGCTTCAGTCCAGGTTAGGTGGCTTGAAAGGTGTGGTATGAATTATAGCCTGGTAATGCAGGGGTGCTCTCTGGAGCCTTGAACCAGGTCTCTGTCACTGCACAGATGTCGATGTTCTCCATTTTAAGGAGTGCCTCGAGTGAGTGCATTTTGAGGTTTAGACTTCTAGCATTAAGTAGCATTACCCTCAGATTTTGCTTGCTTGTACCTGTTACGGTGGTGAATTTGTCATTTGAATCTTGCCTAAAAAAGGCACTATAGGGGTGACAAGAGCCTTAGCCAGTATCCGGAATCCCAAGAGCGACAGGTGCAGGCCATCTCTGGCAAAGCATCATGGTTTGTCGATACAGACTCCAAAACTGACAAAACTTTTCAATTCAAGTAATGAACAACAGCTTTCATTACTGCATCAAACCCATAACATGGCCTAAAATGTAAAAACATCATTACCAATACCATTGAACTTACATATGAACACTAATGCTTCTTACCACTTGCTACTAGAATGTCAGAATACAAAGTGTGCCATTTCAGGTGATTTCCATTTATCTGAAGTAAACAGTGTCCAATCAAGGAGAGTTCTTTGAGGGCATCTTTCTGAAATATGAAATTATTTCTAGTGTACTGTAGTTAACTGCAACATATTTAGTTTCAAGTAGTACTCAAACACAGAAAGGCACACTAAAGAATTCAGTTTTTATGATAGCAAATAACGTGTAAGGCTGAATACAGTCGTGTTTGTCACATGACAATGACAAACAATGCATTCTAGTTCTGAGCAAAGACAATGAACAGCACTACAAAAGGTCTCTTCAGTCAAGCTTCTCTGCTTCAGTGCTTTCTGTCCGTAACCTACACACCTTTGTCAGATTGGTTATAGCACCTCAGTCATACGCTGGGAACTCTTTTGTTTTTGTTTTCTACCATCTCCAGGACAGCAGTGTCAAGCTTTGTTTAGTCTTCCGTGATGAGCTCTGAAAAAAGTGAAGCAAGTGCCGAATTGCACAAAGAAAATGGACACTGGCTCCTGAAAACAACCAGAATTTCAGTAAAATGCAATTGCCTCGTTACAGAAGTGCATACAAACACCAGTCTAGATAATATGAAGGTACCACTGCCGAATTTCAGAAGCCTGAACAACAAATTCTCTGAACTTGAGGCTTTCCTTAACCTCAAGGACATTAGCAGTTGTATAATTACAGAAACTTGGTTCTATTTCAGTGACACAACTTCCTGCATTCCAGGGTATAATGCCTATCAGGCATTCAGATCTGCTGGCAACTGTGGTGAATAGTATTTGTATTTTTTTTCATAATTCCACTGTTTCTTACCAGATTCCACATTATACAAATATATAACTGGCTGAAATCAGTGTGACATTCAATAAAATTACTTACCACATTAGAGACAATTACAGATACCCATCTATGATCCCTTCTGAGCATGCACAATACCATAACCAAACAGAAAAGTTAGCAGTCAAACCACATACCCTTTTTATCTGTGACAAACTATCCACACATAAACTGGCAAATTTTTCTACCAAGTATGCCCAGAGATTCCTGGACTTTGTAAATGCCAAGTCTCTTGACCAAACTGTCCCCTTACCCACCAAAGCTGTTAATTGTCTTGATCTTGTCCTTACAGACATTTCTGCCAGTTGCACTACCTCACTTGTTATCCTCTCCCTAGTCAGATCTGACCATCTCACCATGATCTCTGTGAAAACCTATTTTGTGGCCCCTGATAACTCCTCTATATTCAGAGATTAATCCAAGACCAGTTATTTACCATTTACTGACCTTATTGGACTATCACAGATGGTGTAGGTCTGCATCCAACCTTGTACCGAGGCTGCTGCTTACTGTTCTGAATATTACCTCCTCTTGCACAGTTACATTAAGGTATCCGTAACAGTCTGGAATAAGCATTACAACTAAATCCATACTGTGGCACTACCACATCAACAAACCCTGTAATAAAAAGAAAAATCTCCTGGCCAACACTAAAAGATGTTCACTTCATAATTATATAAGGAATTTAGAACTGGCAAGTAAATCTCTCAAGGATACCATTAGGAGGAAATGTATGGCTAACTCTGAAGTTAGGACTGCAACTAATTTAAAAGATAACCATAATACTTTCTTCAGCTATATTAAAAGATTATAAGTAACCTAAAATTCTGTACCAAACTTATCTCAAATGGTCCCTTCCTCTGACCCAAGGACATTGCTAATATTCTTGCGGATAAATTCTCTTCCAGTTTCACTCCACTCACTCACTACTCTCTCCTCTTCATTCTCCCTCACACTCCCCCTCCTGAGATCAACTTTGACCAAGTCCTTTTGCCACTTTCCAAAATTAAAAATACTACATCCATGCGTGCTGACAATTACCCTTTTTAGCAAACATCCAGGGATAAGTCTCACTTAGCAAAACCCCTCTATCAACTCTTCAGCTTGAGTCTCTCCATTTGTTATGTCCCCAGGGAATGGACAATGGCAGTTGTGGTGGCCATGCATAAAAGTGGTTCCTCTACTGACCCTAGGAATTACAGGCCTATTAGTCTCACTAGTCATATTTGCAAGGCTTTTTTTATTACAGCTGAATAAATGCACAATTTTACAGGTGACCTTACATTGCTGGATACACAGCAGTTCAGCTTTGTAAAAGGCAGATTGCACCTGCTCAGTCTGATTGAGTTCTTTGAGAATGTTACTGAGACCATAAAGAGAGGCTTATTTAAACCTTGACAAAGCCTTCATCTCCCATGCTGAGATTGACAAACTCCTCCAACTCAACATTAACCCATCTGTAATTGGGGTCCCTATTAATTTGACGAAGCTTTAGCTTGTCAAACTATAAAAGATCGACAGCTAAAGACAGAAAGAGCCAAACCGCGAATGGCCAGCTAAGCAAATTTTTTCTCAGGGAAAGAATTTGCTTATCCGTTAATGCGAATTTGCCCTTTCCCTGATGTGGAGCGATCTCGGAGTTAGTATATTTAGTTGGGGGGGGGCAAAGCCCCCCACTTATACAAAACAAACACCTTTCAACCTGAATTAATGGCCAGGCAAATTCTTTCCATGGGAAAAAATTCACTTAGCTGATCGTTTGCAGTTTGGACGTTTCAATCTTTACCTGTCGATCTTTTGTAGTCTGACAAGCTAAGGTTTTGTCAGACTAATAGGGACCCCTGTAATTGTCTGGCAGAACTATACTGTTAAGGTCTGGCTATTTTCTCTAGACAATAAAATGTCACTACAGATGTCCCATAAGGCTCTGTCCTGGGTCCCCTCCTCTTTGGTATATAGTTCTGTGATATAAAAGGAACTTTGACTAAATACGTTTTCTGATGATTGCAAACTGGAGGATGTTATCAAATCCCATTCCAATACTTGAGTACTCCAGCAAGGACACGTCCAAAAAAATATTTGGTGTAGTAATCATGGGGTTGTCCTCAGCATCAAGAAATACAACATAGTTTCCTTTGGTAAACCTTGCATTACTACTACTTACTACATAGTTAATGTTACATTTAAATTTGACATTGTCATCAGGGACACAAATATGTATGTCGATAGCAAGACTCTTCTTTGACCACCAAGTCTCTGTCATGGTTAGAAAAACCCTTCCGCATTGCATAATTTCTCCTTTGTGGTATTTCCTCAAGGTCCAGTAAAGTTATAATCCTACGTCATTCAATCCTTATTAGGCCTATCACTGAATGTAATGTACCCTTTGGCATATATCTCACCAAGCACCTAAACTAGCTTGAGAGACCTCAGCTTTTCCTCACCAAAAAAGATCTCAAATCTGTGTCCTTACTTACTTTGGTAGATTAAAATCTTTGTCACTCCATCAGTATCTTACAGAGTCCTAAGGGAAGATCTTTGCTTAACTTTCCATGCTATGCATGACCCAGTACCCCTTCACCTAAAAGGAACAAATAACAAAGCAAACACCAGTTCTTGAGACCCAAACATACACTACCACATCAAGACCAGATGGTGTGACGGATACCAAATCCAACCTATACCCAGTTTCTGGAATAGGCTACTCTTATCTACCCCTAACAACACTTAAAATCAATCAGGATGGCTGGATGAATGATCACAGACTTTCACTAGAAATACATGGAGAAAATCTATTTAATGGGAATGCTACAAGTTTTCTTCCAGTACTGGGCGAAGTGACTGAGCTTTTTGATAGTCTTTTTGTTTTCACTGTAAGCTTAATAAAAACCTTATGTGTGGTGACTCAGTTAAAGATAAATGCTCTCTGCAATGAGAATGCCACCATCAGGCTTACACAGACCTATGAAGGATGCCACCATGAGTCTTCCACAGACCTGTGAAGGATGCTACCAAGAGTCTTCCACAGACCTATGAAGGTTGCCACCAAGAGTCTTCCACAGACCTGTGAAGGATGCTACCAAGAGTCTTCCACAGACCTGTGAAGGATGCCACCAAGAGTCTTCCACAGACCTGTGAAGGATGACACAAGTGTCTTCCACAGACCTGTGAAGGATGACACAAGTGTCTTCCACAGACCTGTGAAGGATGACACAAGTGTCTTCCACAGACCTGTGAAGGATGCCACAAGTGTCTTCCACAGACCTGTGAAGGATGCCACCAAGAGTATTCCACAGACCTGTGAAGCATGCTACCATGAGTCTTCCACAGACCTGTGAAGGATGCCACCATCAGGCTTCCACAGACCTGTGAAGGATGCCACCATCAGGCTTCCACAGACCTGTGAAGGATGCCACCATCAGGTTTCCACAGACCTGTGAAGGATGCCACCATCAGGTTTCTACAGACCTGTGAAGGATGCCACCATCAGGCTTCCACAGACCTGTGAACTATAGCTCTCAACCTCTTTGCCCAAGAAATCTGGACAAAGTCTAAAATAATGGGGAGGACAAAACCTCAAATGTAGGGACAACTTTTAAATATTGCACTTATAAACTTAGAAAGTTGCTAAAATGACAAGATTTGTATTATCATGTATTTTCTTCAGAATATGAAATATGAAATTCATAGGTAGGAACTAGGCTATCGGCCCAAGGGCATAAGCCTATCCAACAAGGTTCCCAATTCAAATATATGTCAATATTTAATGATTTTAATCCTCAGTGAGTTGCCAGAAAACCATAAACTTAAGAGGAACAGATAAAAAAATATGAGGCAAAAAATCTGGACATTGTAAGAAAATCTGAACGGTTAAGAGGTATGCTGTGTACTTGTCTTTTCAAAGAAACTTGCAGTTATAGTAAAAACGTGCTACCACTCAACACCCCCCACATGCATATAAATGTATATATAGCATGCACATATGTATGTGCAAACACGTAACATGCATATTTCTATATATCTAAATATATACGTTCATACTTTATAAATAGACACAAAGTGTGTTTCTGCATATTAGGACACAATTGGAAGAATAATGGCTAGAATTTATCATTGGCATTTTACACTGTGAAAGTGTTGCCCACTGTTGACTATGCAACTTCTGAATGGGCAGTTTGGGATTGTAAAGCCACAGAGACAGAGTAATCAATGACAATCGGGTACTTACATGAGCTGAGCTGCACTATGAGGGGATCTTAAACGGTATCACTCATCTTTACTTTTCACACAGGTCATATAACATAAAATCACTCTTCACCCAATAGGAAAACCCTTCTCCAAACCAAAACTTAGCATTTAGCTGAAGCAGTGAACGGAACTCCCAGCTGAGAGACTTTCTCATTCTTCTTTGAAACTGAAGACAGTGCCTGATATTACCCATGAGGAGTGTACTTGCATAAAGCTTTACCGGGAATTACAAGTTACATTCAATACTTTCTTGAACATACATCCTACTGTACAACTCCATGTACTACTTAACAATATAGTAATAATTAAACAGAAAGCGCTACAACCCTTTTCATCCCAACCAATGCCAATTTAACAGCTTTAGTAGTGTTCTTAAAGTGGAACTGCCTACACTCTCCTGAGAAAACTGTGTTGTATCCACACACTGCAGCATCCTTTCACACATTTACAATATAGTGGGTGCCTGGGGATAGCACAGATGTACAAAGTATTGGCTCCAGCTGTAAATATCCTCTAACCTCTACTGGAGAATGCAGCATTTTCCCAGACTTCCTAAGTGCAGCTTACTCTACTTAAAGCATGATGCTTACTGTAAAGTTCCAAGGTAAAAATTAATAATACATAGCAGCAACTCTTATGAAAAGAAACCTGACAGACAACAAAATGGAATCAAGCATGACAGAAACTACTCTCATTTTACTTGTATGACATCTGCCAGCAGTACCTCTAAAGATCAGACTGCAGCATTTCAAACACTTGTACAACACTCACATATGCAACATGCAGCAGCTAAAGTTTCTGCACTGCAGTTAAATGTAACTTAAAAATGCACTGTGAGAAATTTCTTTTACAGATAATATAAACACTCCAGGTAAAAGGACCAACAGAAAAATTATTTTTAGTTCACTGGTCCCTGTTTTAAGTACCCCATTTGTCTGGAAGTTCACAGTTAACATAAATGACACCATTTTAAGAAAATGCACTCCAGCAACGTACAGTCTTTAATCAAAAAGCTAAGTATTTTCTGCAAAAGTTTCAATGTCATAGTGCAGTGAAATGTAGCCTGGAGTGACAACTGTCCTACAATTCTTAATAAATGACCTAGAAATGCTGGTACAGTAACTTTAATCCTTAGAAATAACTAACTGCAACACACTGGCTGTATACAGATGTGCTTTCTGGTTGGAAAAGTAACCATAAATGGCTGGCTATATGTGAGTACACTAAAGCTACAGTGTAGATACAAAGGATCTTTCCACTCTGACCCACTAGGCATATCTGTACAATGTGCCTGAAACAAAAATTAATGTCAGTACAAGCATAATAAAACTAACACATACTACTCAAAGCAATTTTATTACAAGGAATAAGGAAGGTACTGTAGAATGAGGAACATCAAGCAGGATTTTATAGTGTCATATATATGATGTTTGCCGTTGTTAGAACTTATTTCCAGGGAGCTCCCATCTTGTATTATTCATTACGACTTCATCAAAATACTTCCGTCTAAGCAGCATCTCATTCCAGGAAAGGGGCTACCTGATTAACTTACTTAGCTCTTTTTGACTCTTTGGAAACCTTTAAATATTGAAGACACATTTTAAACTATCCAGTGCCTAACTTTCAAGAATGAACTGAATCAATGTACCACTGCTGCAGCTGAACCACAAAACAGCATGCTGGGTACAGAATAAGGATGGAGGAAAAGCTGAACCACAAAACAGCATGCTGGGTACAGAATAAGAATGGGGGAAGAGTGCTCCCTAAACATGTCACTGATCCCCTTCCTGACAGTTCTACTCTACATGGACCCAGTGAACCTTAAGAAATGGCTTCTAACCTCTCAGTAAACTATCTACCTGTTAGATATGCACTAAAACTATTTTAAGGGAAGAGATATGCTCAGATACATAGCTTTTACCCAATGCAAAACAGCAATAACATACTTCCAAGGATCAACATTAAAAAACTGTAATGCACAGTAAAGACAGGCTAAATGCATTGGCGAACATCACTACATCCCCTTAGTCACACATTAAAAAACTGTAAATATGGTTTATGTCACATGTGATGGTCTACTTCAAATGTAGATCATTAACTTAATTGCACCAAAATCTTTACCCATGATCTTTAAAAAATTAGCTTACCACAATCACACAGCAGGTAGAGGAACATACATCTTCTTCAAGCTAAGGATAAACACAAGGAGAGAGATTCACAGCATATATGCTACCTGCTTGTCTCCACTTCTCTCTGTGTGAGGACTGAGGGCTCATTCCCAATGGCCCTGATACAGCAACCACCACTGCAAGCTACACATAGTACCAACACCACCTAACGGCATTGAAAATAATAAACACCCAAATCTGGGAGAAGTGGCAGATAAAATGATGCAACAATTCCAAATCTACAACAAATGTCCACCTCTCAACCGCTTAATGCAAGAAATCTGGACAAAGTCTAAAATAATGGGGGGACAAAGGCCTAAAAATAGGGACAGTTTTTAAATATTCCTTTTATGAACTTAGAAAGCTGCTAGAATAACATAATTTGTGTTAGCATGCATTTTCTGAAGGGTATGAAATCTGAAACTTAAATATATGTCATTATTTAAAATACACCAAACAGTCCTCGTGGCAAAACACAGCAGACAACAGGATCTAAAACCTTCAAAATGTCATTTAATAGCAAGTAAAACAAATGACAAAGGTTAGCGCTTTCACAAATAACTTATTTGCTTCCTCAGACCTTATGCACATAAAACACATCACTTCCTTTTAGAACCTTAGCATTCAAACTACCCAATCAAATCACATTCAGCCACTTAAAGACATATGACAATTTTGATAAGAAACACCACAAATAATCTCGCACTCAGGACTGGTGCAACGGCCAAAGAAAATCACAATGTAAACCAAAAAATAGCCAGCACTAATAGAACACCATTTATTTAGATTATAAGTGTGAATACAGAATCATACCGGTTTCGGCAAATAGCCTTCTTCAGTGATACTAAAACATTCTGTTCACTGACTATATATAGTCAGAAAGGTAATCAGCTAACAAATTAGCTAACACATTGATGAGTGTTCATTTAAAGTGACATGGTATAAATTTAAATTAAACTGATATATATATCTCCACATTTTTGTCCATCTATTGAATTATTTATAGAGACCAGTTAACCAATGTATAAAGCCACATATTATTATTGTACATTTTATACAAAAAAACTTACAAATAATCATTTAAACCTGGATAAAATAATCCACCAAGTCTAATAATCCATGCTTTTTCTTTATGATTCAATAAATCATGACAACTAGATTTATCACTATAAACCCCCTTAACAACATCAATGATCTGAAATTGAAATTTGGCATTAGCATGAGTCAACGTATGTTTGTATAAAGCACTAGTACAGTATTTATTTCTGACATTACTTAGATGTTCAGATATTCTAATTCTAAAAGGCCTAGATGTTCGGCCTACATAAAAAGCCAAACAAGAACATGTCACCAAATATATTACCTAACTAGTTCCACAGGTACCAAAACATCTAATGTCAAAAATTTTTGTGACATTTTTACTGGAAAATTCCTTGGATTTCTTAATATGAACACAAAAAGAACAGTAACCACAGGGGAAACAGCCCCTCAATTCAACTCCTGACAATGTACGCTGTACCACTTCAGCATTGGAACTTATACCTCTCTTGTACCAATTGAAGTAAGAGCCCAATGTACGGCCTCTCCTATAAGAAAATAAACATTCTTGGGGCAGAATATTAGCCAACCTTGAGTTGGTCATTAGAATATTCCAATTGTTGTTAATCATCCTTTTGATAACATTAATATTTCTGCCAAATGTTGTAATAAATCTAATAGGTGTCAATTTGGAGGTATTTTTCTCCTTATATTTCAATAAATCATCACGGTTAAACTGCTGTGCCCACTTAAAAGCTGATACTACATCCCTATATTTATATCCCCTAACTAAGAATCTTTTCCTAAGATCCTGTTGAAAGAATTCATAATCATCCTGATTTGAACAAATTCTTTTAACTCTTAAAAATTGTGATTTGGGGATGTAAACTGCTGGCATCCAGTAACATATTATATTGTGGGTATTTTCTATAAATTTTTGAATCTAAATTGTGGTCCTTGTTTCTGTTCACACATACATCCAAGTATTGAATTTGTTGATATTGTACATTTAGAGTAAATTCAATCCCCCAAACATTGTCATTAAGATATTCTACGATAGTGTGAACAATAGTAACAGTTTCCTGAGATTTACTGGGAAATATTTGATAAGGTGATAGAATTCTTGGATATTGAGGATAGCATTGATGAGAAGAGGGGTTCCACACAGATAGGCATATGAAAAAATGTTATCGCCCAGCATATCTACATAGGACAAGCATGCATCCCCAGCATATATTCAGGAACATCTTAAAGGGGCAAGCCATAAGATGCTCTAGGCTAACTGATAGGGATGATACATGGAAGAATGAGTTTGAAAAAATGTGGGATGATTTTATGAGCAGGGGATACTGTGAGAGTGAAATACAACAGGTGGGTGCTGGTGTTAATGAAATGAGAGATAGTAGGGCCAAACCTTATTATTCTAAGCCATCTACCCTAAAAAGGACAACTAAGAGAAGGCTGAATAATGTTCCCTTTACATTTGCCTTTACTAGGGACAATGAAGCTTTGAGAAGTATACTCCTGAAGAACTGGCGGCTCTTGCAGGTAGATACCCAGATAGCTGACAGTCGGGGATAAACCATATGTTGTTTATAAGAATACTAAAAATCTTAAATGAAGATTATGTTATCTAATTAAGGCAGATAGCCTAGATGTTCAGCCACAAGGTGTAGGGACTATTAGTTATGGTCAATGCAACTTTTGTGAATGATATATATATATATATATATATATATATATATATATATATATATCCACGAAGGTATGGATTTTAAACATCCTGACACAGGTGTTATATACACCTTGCGAGTAAATGCTAACTGTAATAGTAGGAATTTAGTCTAGTTGGTCTGATGTATATTATGTGATTCATTTTATATTGGGAAAACCATTAGATGCCTTAGGGAACGAATTAGAGATCATATGTACTGTTTGAGGAGAGGACACACTTATAGTGCCATAGCCAAGCACATTTTAGAACTAGGTCATACACATCAGTGTAAATTTAGTGTACTGGAACTGGTAACTAATAATATCAGATTGGGGAATATTTCAAATGCCACTGAAGAAAAAGAACTTTGATGTATTATTAACCTCAGGGCACATCTAGGCAAAGGTTTAAATGACCATATAGCCATTACAACCAAGCTGAGGGATATGAAATTGAGGAAATAGTGTCTGTATTTATATGCTTGTTTATATATGTCTTTGTATGCGTATTTATTTATTTTATATTTTAAATTTAGGCTATGTTAGCTTTTTGAATGATCACATTATTATATTATTCCTATCAAAATTGTTATATGTCTAAGTGGCTGAATGTGATTTGACTGGGTAGTTTGAATGTTAAGGTTATAAAAGGAAGTGATGTGTTTTATATGCATAAGGTCTGATGAAGCAAATGAGTTATTTGTGAAAGCGCTTACCTTTGTCATTTGTTTTACTTGCTATTAAATGGCATTTTGAAGGTTTTAGATCCTGTTGTCTGCTGTGTTTTGCCACGAGGACTGTTTGGTGTATTTTACTTATTGCATGGAAGAGTGGCAATAGTTGCTGAGTGGTAATATTTTGCTTTTGTTGTATATGTCATTACTTGATCATTATTTAGTGTCTTCAGTCCTCTGTGAATTACCAGAAAACCAAAGATTATATGAGGAACAAACCAAATGAATTAGGCAAAAATCTGGTCATTCTGCAAAAATCTATACAGCTGAAAGGTATGTGAGGGATCCATGATTCCATAATGATAACTAAAGAAAGACAGGAGGCAAGCTGAGCTACATCATATCTTACCTATGTGAAAGTCATCTAGCTTGTTCCCGATTTCTTATTATCTGTGTTATAACAAGTTATGGTTCACATGACACTAAATGAATGACATCATTAACGTCAAAAAGCACTAACTTCATTGCACATGACACGCTTCGCAAGGAATCAAAGTGGAGAAGCGATGAGGATTGCGTAAGTAAAAAAGGGGAGGTTAAAAATCAAGGATTGTGAAATCAAACATATTCAATTAAGGTCAAATAATGTTTTGCCCCTAGCTAACAACATGTTAGCTCAAAAATAGAGGAAAAAGACAAATATAACGAAATTCAAAGTACCAAATCCAGGGACTCCTTTAAAACACTTCTTATATTCGTTAAATAAATGAACAGAGCTTGTATTACTATGCATTTTTCTGAAGCATAAGAAGGTTAAACTTAAACAGATAGCATCACTTTGTGTCTGCAACCTACAATGAATCTAAAAAACAAGAATCACAAGTTTTATGTGGATGACAACATTCAAAACAAAATTAGAGTCATGCTGCGAAATATGGGGGCAAATGAGGGCTATGTTATAAGTTATATAACTGTTGCATAAACTTTACAGTTACAAATCAAATCAATGGACATACTAGGATACACATGTTCAATTGGTGCAAACGGGTTAAACAATAAAAGGCTACAATCTAAAAATCCACCTTTCCCAAATTAAGTAAACAAATCTTAATGACAGTTTCATTTTATATACCTAAGTAGAAGAATACGACACTAAATAAACATTGTTTTGCAAGACGGTGCAGAATGCAATTTGATCCACTCCACTGCCTGTCTCTGTTTAGATCAGTTGCTAAACAGCTGACAAAATCCCGAGTTACTTCCTTAACAACTTTCTACCTGGAAGGCACAACGTGAACCTGGGTTGCGTTAGCTAAGCATATTTACATATAACTTGGCTTCCCAAGTCTGAACATCTAAGGGTCAGGACAATTGCAGGAGACCATCCATTTACATAGTAGCCTGCTTGCACAATGCATGCACCCCTGGGTCATCGTTCTGTCACTCACCAAGCAGCAGAAGCCGGTGGATCTGCAAGTACTCCTGTTTTTCCGCTCTCAGAGTTTTGTCTATACTTCGACTCCTTTTCTTGTCTTGCTTCAGTTTTGCTTTCTCCTCTTCCCGGAGCCGGCGCCGCAGTAAAGGGTCAGTGGCACCGGATGCATCCTGCAGCTGCCCCGCAGCACCGTCCGCTCCCCCCACTTCTGTATGTGATGCCGGTGCTCCGTTCACCGGGTAATAAATTGTATTCTCGGATCGGTGGTCTCCGAAAAGACGCGATCTCAGAAGGCTGTAACACTTGCCCATGCTGAAACAAGTGGATGAAGTAAGTCTAGTGCAGTACAAAGTCACCTGGACGACTTCTCCCTGACAACTCCGTTTATTACGGACTCAGGGACTTTATCACCATCCCGGCACTCATACACAAGTTTGCCTCCCTGATGGGGCTGCAGTAATCCTCGTCTGCACAACTTTCCACCGCCACGCAAGTCAAGAACACTTCACAACTCCTTAATTCCAAGAGCGAGCAGTCTATTTTCCTTTCCCACTGCGTGCAAACAGCTGTGTGTACATTCAGCGAGACAAGTGGTCCGCGTCCACGTGATCCACAAGCAGGAAACAGCAACACCCCCACCCTTCTCCGCAGCGCTTGGACTCGGGTGGTGCAGCGCCATCTTGTGGCTACTCAGCCAACCGGTACTGAACTTGATAACATTTATTTTTGGAAGTAATTTTAAAACCGATGCCAATGTTTAGGTACTTTCTTAAATTGGTAGAAAATGACCACGCCTCTGACCTAGGTTGCCACCTTTTCAAAAGCCTAAAGTGAGACATTTTTGTGAAAACATGAGATTTTCGGGATTAAACATACCCACAGCCAGTACAAAGTTCACCTTTTGTCCAAATAAAAGCTTGTTCTTGTAGCATTTGAGTTGCTTATGCTATTTTGAAAAAAAAAAATATGTGTTTCATATACAAAATAACTGTTTTATGCAATTATTAAATAAAAGTTAGGAAATATTTTTGTCATAAAATCTCAGGACATTTGCCTTTTTTCAGTCCCCCCCCCTCCGCAGGACACAAATGCCCAAAGAGGGACAGGTGGTAACCCTACTCTGACCCCCTTTTCTGGGGGGTGACCGAGTAGCCTACCTCTCCACTATCCCTAATTTTGACTCAAATGTTAACTCTCTCCCTCTGTATCCCTCCTAAAACTGGTGACTTTGGGAGTAAAGGTGGCAAATTACACTGAATAAATAATGACTATTTAAGAGTTATAGAATTCTTTTACTTCAGAAATGTAAATTAATTCATATTATCTTATTCTGTCAATGTCTCAGGTTAAAAGTACCAATATTTTAAAAGTGTTCCTGATTTTTTTCTATATTTGTCTTTGATTCTGTTGAAATTTGTCCCTAACTTGTTGAAAGCTATGCTGAGCATACCTTTCAAGTGTACCTCATTATGAGGAATGTTCCTCATTTTGGGTCTTAAAAAGTCCATGTTCCTCAAAGTTCCACATTGAAAGGGTCTGTCACACATTCAGTGTTAGGATTTTTTTAGATATATCTACGACAAATAGTACTGAATCATATTAATTCATCATAAGAACTTTTTATAACTATAAATTAGCACTTTTTAACCACCCTGTGACCTTTCTAGTTGAAGTTGTTCATAAGCTGTTAAAAGGTGTTTCACATTTTGTCCATTTGTTCTACATTTTGAGAAGCAGTGTTTCTCATTTAGGAGATGGAAGGTTGAGAGCTATGATGCTGAGGAGGACGTGCTCCAAAACTAATAAAGAGTAGATGGTATACACAAAACAGTACGAGTTTTAAAAGCCCTAAATGTATGCTTTAATCGCATAGTTAAATATTAAAATTAGGTTGTTGTTGTTGTGTCTTTTAGCTTTTCCGAGTTAGGGGTCGCCACAGCGGAACTCCGGTCCGCTAATGATTGCAGTAGATTTTTACGTGCCAAGTTGCCGGCCCTGAAGCACAAACTTCAATAAAGGTACGCCCATTCACACATGTCTCCACACAGAAGACGCTCTAGCTGAGAATCGAACGGGACAACGTCTTACTGTGAAGCGACAACGCTACTGCAGCACCACCACCGCAGTACAAATATTAAAATCAGGTAATGTTGAAATATATAGGTTGTAGTATATATGCACAAAAAATAAATACATAATAAAAGCACAGCTCAGGGAGAGGTCAGAACAAATAAAGTTTATACCAGCAGTGGCCTTAGGTGGTAGGGACAAGTGTGTACTTGCATACACTTATGTGGCCCATCTTTGGATATTCATATTACGAAATAAAAGGGTTAATAATTGCCATGAGAATGCAGGACTAAGTTTCTTAATAGTGTCACTGATCAATAGCCATACCTCTCTTTAATGTTTAAAACTGAGATTGTGTAGGTATGATTTATTTTCACTCAACCTCTCAGAGCAAGAAATCTGGACAAAGCCAAAAATAATGGTGGGATCAAGGGCCAAAAGCAGGGACAGATTTTAAATATTGCTCCTATAAACTTAGATAGTTGACAGAATAACAGGTTTTGCATTATTATGTATTTTCTGAAGGATATGAAGTCTGAAACTCAAATGTCCATTATTATTTAGTGACTTCAATCTTCAGTGGTTTACCAGAAAACCACAAATTGTACGAGTGGCAGACCACAAATATGAGGCAAAAATCTGGATATTCTGCAAAAATCTGGACAGCTGTGCGGTAAATATCCCAGTATGAACATATGATCAGAAGTCATTTTTCTAACTAGTCAAAAAAAATGAACATTTTCTTCTTACCAATAGACGTCTTCAGATTAATGATACACTCTGAGGTAAAAATGAAACTCGGTTAAAAATAAAGCCATTACAAATGCACTTAAATAAAATACTAAAAACACAAACAGTCCCCAGTCATTAGACTATGCATAAGTTTAACAACTCACTCCGCTACCCTGTTTAATTAGGCATGTTGTGTACCAATTAAAGGGCTGGTAAAAAGGACCAATAGATTGTAAAAGATGGACCGATAACCAATCAATAGCTGACCAATCAAAAATGCTAGCTCAAGGAACAAGGGACCAGGACTGGTGAAAAGGGCATCTATAACACCTGGAAAGCATATACCTTGGAAGATTGAAAATATTATTATGGGTGTAGCAATTCCTGTTAGATGTTGTTGCTGTGTATGGTTACAGGAAAGTGAGCATGTCAGTTGCCAAAATATACATGGCAAGCTCACATAGGTTTAGAGTTTTTACTTAGAAGTGTTCACAAAATATTTTTATATTCCACATAAACTAAAATGTTCATAGAACTGGATACTGTACACATTGGAGATGTCAGGGGAGGATCAGGAATGTTGGGGACATTACTTTGGCTGTGTTCCAGATAAGAAGCATTTTAGAAAGTATTTGGAAAGTCTCAAGTCTTTATGTCTCATCTATGATTAGGCATAAAGCTATGATTTTTGCTTGCAGATTCTGTCTTGCTTCTCTTAGACTTACCAATTTTCTATACAAATTTAGATATTCTAAAGAATCAAGGATACATACAGTGTTAAGGGCAGAACTAAGTCTGTATAAATATTCCTTATCATTATGTCGTTGGGGTCTAGTGTCTGAAGCCCTTCCATTCTCAGAAATAACAAAGTGCTCTTCTTTTTGACATTCTGCTCAGTTTCTACAGTCTAATGCTAGATTTTGTAATGCATATAGGCCGAGTGGTATGGGAAAGTTTTTTGTAAGGGGTCATTGGTAAAGATACCTGATTTTATTTTACATGAGATCTGTCAAAAAGCAGCACTTGACTAAAAATGAAAATGCAATTATATTAAAAAAATAATAATGATTACTCAAGAGGTGAGGATGTAGTCTAATGACTGCATTACAACACTAGGAGGAATTTACCTTCTTGCTTTCTTGTTTCTAGTTTTACTACTTTTTATGACATTTGAAAATGTATACCAGATTAAACATTGTTCAATTTACTTGTTACATGTTTCCTGTTTATTGATATTTTAAAGTCAGCCAGAAGAAGAATTTACCGTGAACACTGAATTTTTATATTTTCACTAGTAGGTAGCTGTTGCAAAGCACCAACTGAGTTAAAGGGCCGATTCTAAAGGAGTTGCTCTAGGAATAAGTAACTTAAGTCTTTTGGTATCTATAGAAGCTCTCCTCCTCAATCTACTTAATATTTAATATAACTACTTGTCCTCTTAAGTTCTATCGTCTGCTAAATCCCTTGCAGCCTTTGCTACCCTTCTGTGTACTTCCAACTGATAATCACATTACATAATAAATCCACTGTCTATCTGTGTAATTTCTCTGTAACCAACTACCTCACGAAAGAAAAAATGTAGTTCCTTAAATCGGTATGTAATATAATGTGTTCTAGATGTATTCATACGGCTGTATTTTCATATAAACTCAATGTATTTTACAAAATGTCATTTTTTTTGTCTTTAATTGTACTTGCCTAATATGTGAAGCATTTTACCCTGGGCCTCTGCTGAAAATAGGATAAATACCAGCTGGAACTTGTTGGTAAACAAACTGAAATAAATAAATAAATAACAATATCTGGCCCCGGTGTAGGCCTGCTTTATAGATACACCTTACAAACTCTAGGCCTTACACCAAGAGCAATTCTTTTGGAATCAGGGCAAGCTTACACTGAAGTAAGTCACTTACATACCTCTCAAATGTCCAGATTTTCACAGAATGTCCAGAATTTTGCCTCGTATTTTGGTCTGTTTCTCATAAAACTGCATTTTTCTGGCAAATCATTGAAGGTTGAAGTCAAAAGATAATGAAAGACTTTTGAATTTCAGACTTCATACCCTTCAGAAAATTAATACTAATACAAAACCTGTCATTCTATCTAATTTTTAAGCCATAAGAGTATTGCAAGAGCAATATTTAAAAACTGTCCCTATTTTTGGCCCTTGTCCCCACCATTATTTATGGCTTTGTCCCAATTTCTTGCTGTATGAAGTTCATAGGTATGGTCACTCACAATGAGGGCAAGTATTTTGGAATTTGGCCCAATATGTTCTTCTTAAGCCTTGGGAAATGTGTAATTTCTGCATCTATGGTATGGGGATTTTGGAGATTCAAGGTGTTCTTGATCTGATAAAATTGAATATCTTAATTTGATTTGCTTAAGAATATGAATAAAAGTATGTTGGACATTAAAAAGAGAGAAAGAAAGAAAAAAAGAGGGAGGAAGGGAGAGGGGGCCAATCAGATTAAAGTTGTGACGATCAAAAGGATAGTCTGACTTGAGGAAAATATTACTGTGGGGGTCACTGCCATAGTGGTGGGATCTCAACTGTTTTATTTACATAATTAAATGCTATTGTGTTTATATTTAAAGACCTAGGACAGTGTAAGAGTTATATACTCCAGAACAGTCTGTGTTCTATATAGTACATTTCTGCAACTTTGCAACTGAGGTATTTTTTAACTATGTGTTTCAACTTAGAAGTAATTAGTCTGAAAAACTCTATTGTTATGATTAACACACTCATATTCTTATAGCCATAGTTTACTAATTTTATTTAAATTTATTGACCAAGGGTAGTGCATCAATCCAAGATGACCTATTACAGGCTCAGTCTAGATAAATTATAATGTATGCAAAAACAAAAACAGTGGGATAAAGTGCTCATTTGAAGATGCAAAGAGAAAAATATAAATAAAATATGTAAAAATGCTTCTGTAGCTTTCACTAAGACCTGGGTGAATGAAGTTTAATTAGTCCCTCTGGCACTGGAGGAGCCAGACAGGGAGGTGGAGGATTGAAAGGCCATGGCCCACTCACCTCTCTTTGGACAGGAGTGGAAATGGAGAGCATGCTTCGAGGCACACAGCACTGTGTGACCTCTTTGTTGGAGAACAGAGAGACTACTGCCATGGAGGATGAGCAGGTCTGCTTGAAGGAAGGTAGCCCATTGCATGTCCCTCACTGGGTGTACACTCAGTTACATTTGGGGAGAAAAAGAAAGTTGCCTCAATGATGACCCATCTTTTCTTTCTGTCACCCGTTGACTTAACAGATTGACTGAGAGATTGAGACAGGTTTTGATAGTCAGCAGGCACTATGAGCAAAAACTGTAACAACAACAAAATAAATGCTATCTGTAACCTGGTTCTGTGATTCATAGGTAAGTACTAGGCTATCAGTCTGCAGACCATTACAAGACTAGCCAATAATCAGAGGTCAGTATCAAACTGTATCTTGTATGTCTTAGGCAGAGACTGTCACTACAGGAGATACTGCCAGCCCAGCTATCTGGAATTTTTTAAATAATTATATTAGGTTAAGGTATTTGCCTTACAAACACAAGGTGCAGGGTTTGACTCTCACAAGGGATAATTGGCTAAGCTTAAAATGGCTCGAAAGGGCAGTTAGCTTAGTACTAATCTATGAACCTATAAACCTATATGCCATTTGTGAATATCAACAGGACTTATATAGAAGTGTGACAAAGGGAGATACTGCCAGCACAGCTCTCTGGAATTTTGTAAAGGGTTGTGTGTCATTTGTGAATGTCAACATGCTTCATGTAAGATGCTTGTCTTACAAATGTATTAGAACTGTATGTCATGTATATATCAAACTAGATGTGTACAGACGTGTTGAAAATATTTTTTTATAAAGAACTGAGCTTAAAAATGGATTCACAGTGTGTGCTACTGGAAAAGAACAGAAATGTATGTGCACTATTATAACTGTGTAAATGTATATATTCTAACAGTGGAAACTGGGATAAGGGAGATTAACCTCAGTCTAGTAAATTTCAGAAAAATAGCTGAAATCAAATTACCTTATGACAGCAAGGAGGCACAATGTCTAAAACTAGGGAACTTTCTGTATTGTCTTGGAAGTGTTTTATTGTTTTTATGACTTCTGGCATCTATTGAACATCTGAGGAAAAGCCCTTGTTGATGTATTTTCACAGGTAGATGCTAAATACTGCCAGATTCCAGCAGTTGGGGGTTTACGTGGTATAGAGTCAGATGACAAGAAATGATGCCATTTTGCAAGCTATCCTAGCAGTAATATTTGAGATATTAATTTAAGGAGTCTCTGAGAGTGAGACACATCATTCTGTATTCTGTCTTGGACCTGACAACATCAAGATCCACTCACCACATCTCCCTTGCTCTGTAGTAAGTAAATTCTTAGGTTATAGTAATTCTCTTAGATATTGTCAGGAATATAGCAAAGCTTAGCTTAGATATTTTTCTTTATTTATTTGAGACTGTCCTGCAATGTTGTTTTAAATATTTCCTGTGATTTTGAACTCTGATGTCACTGTAAATATATATTTAATATTGTCTTGTTCTTTTATTATTTATTCTTAAATACATTTAAACCTTTCATTGTGGCCAATCTGTGTAGAGGTATTTAAGTTCTGAGAGTACTTGCATATTTATTTGGTGACACTGTGGGCCACTCCTAATATCCTTGTTCTTGGTCAAACTACTATTTGTAATGATAGTAACATTACACAGTAAGATTGGGCACCCTTTGTTAAGGGCCTTAAAGTAGTTGATAAGAAGCTGGCTGGTGGCAATGATAAACTACCTTATAGTCTGGGGAAAAGGAGGCATAGCTAGTAAACCTGTGCCATCCTTTCCTAGGTGTGTGTGTGTGTGTGTGTGTGTGTGTGTGTGTGTGTGTGTGTGTGTGTGTGTAAATCAAACCTCAAAGAGTGTGTGTGTCAGTTACTTGGGCAGGTACACGAAGCACTGGTTGGACAGAAAGGGTGCTGGAGGTCTTGGCTTGGCCACTTAGCTGAGATCTCAACTCTATAACTGTGCCAGTGAGGAGTCTTATTTGGGATCTGGAGAAAGAGAGAGAAACCAACCATGGACTGACTGTGGTCTCCGTTTGCTCTTAAGGGAAATTGTACTTGATGCGGAGAGCTGCAGCTGGAAATACGGTGTGTGTACCTGTCATCCTCCCAGTGTACGTCCCCCACTGTTGCCAGTGGTGAGGATTGAGGCTCCTTGATTACCAGTCCAGTGGCGGGGCATCACATTAATTGGCTGGCAGTGATGGGTTCACCACATCACATATTGGGATTCAGTGGTGTTGGTATTGAACTCCTGCAGCCTGTAAACAGTGGTCACTAAAGAAGATATTTGTACCTTCAAGCAGCCACATGACAGACATTCAGAGATTCATATCACAATAGTTTTATTTATTGTGTGTTAGCTTAGTTAGACAGGGAGAGCAGGCAAGGATGTCAGCAGAGGATTATGGCAAGCTGACAAGGAGCCAGTTGGCTGAGATGTGCCAAGACAAAGTACTGGTGCATACCAACCTGACTAAACCAGAACTGATTGCTGCCTTAGTCACAGCTGTATCACAGACCAGCAACCAGGAGGACAACCAGACTGGCCTTAGGGATGTGCAGCTCTCAGAAAATGGACAGTTCAACTTTACCTCAGAGGACTTAAAAATCCATCTGGAGTAAAAGAGACTTGAACAGGAGGCCAAACATTTGGAACCAGCATCAGCAGAGAGGCTGCGGCAGGAGAAACAAATTGAATAAGAAACAGCAGAGAGACTGAGACATCTGGAAGCCAAAGAAAATGACAGGCAGAGGCAGCATGGGAAGGAGATGCTGACTCTTTTCCAGAGTCATGGAGGTAATGGGGAAGGGATTAACTGAACCCCTGAAGCAATAAAGGTCAGTACATTTCTTCCACAATTTACAGGGGGTGATAATTTTGATAGTTTTATTCATATGTTTGAAAAGGTATGTAAACAGTATAATGTTGACCAAGGGCTCTGGGTACAGTTTCTGACCCCCTTACTCCATGGTAAAGCTGCAGCTGCTGTTTCTAAATTGTCTGATACTGATTGCTTAAATTATAATACTTTTAAAAATTGTTTATTAGAGTGTTTTAAGTTAACACCTGAAGCTTATAGAAAACAATTTTCTGAACATAGGTGCAAGGCAGATGAAAGTTTGTGTGAATATATTGCTCAGTTAAACACTTATTTTCACAGATGGATGAGTGAGTGTCAGGTCACCACTTTTGAAGGGCTGGCAGACCTTTTGGTGAGGGGAACAATCCCTTAGCACTTTGCCTGAGGACAAGAGAATCTGGTTAGCAGATCATAGGAACATAGGAAGTTACTAGGCTATTGGCCCTGAAACCCTTATAAGCCTAGCCAAAAGGTTATCCCATGTTTAGACAAGTCAACACCTGATGACTTTGTCCAGCAGGGACACAGGTGGAATCCCATGGATGTATTTTCTGTGTCCCATCCAGTTATCCAGGTTACGCTTAAAAAGTGTAAAGAGGTACTTTGCTTGACATGGAGAGGGAGTCTAATCCACAGATGTGGGAGTATCTGGGACACAAATCTGTCTGGCCAACAAGTCCTATTGATGTCACAGACCAGGCTGAGGCTGTGTGTGCGGGTTACTTGAGTGGAGCTTGACTTGCAGATATGCAGCAGTCCCGTCAAGGTGGGGTCTGAGATCAGTTTGTATGTTAGATAGAGGTCACCACTGAGGAGTCTGTATGAAACTGAGTAGAGGGATAGGGCTTTTAGCTTATCTGTGTAAGGTAGATTTTTGAGGCCTTGGATTCTCCTGGTGAGGAACCTCTGTAGTCTCTCCAGCTGCTGCATGTGCTTTGCGAGGTGCATGCAGAATGAGGCATTGTACTCAATAATAGGCCTTATAAGGGAAGAATGCAGGGATGTTATGACCTCCTTGTCCCTGGATGAGATACCCTTACATATGAGGTGGGCCATGTAGAAAGCAACATGGTGGTCTAAAGTTAGCTTGCTATCAACCTGAGTGCCCAAAGCCCTCACACCTAATTGCTTGCTTAGGACATTGTTATTAATGTGATAATTTGTGGGTACATCACTCTCCCCAAAGGGGATGAGGATGCATTTTTTGGTATTCAGCTTGAGGCCATGTTTCTGGCACCAGTCATTTGTTTGGGTGAAACCTTCTTGGAGGACGTCCACATCATTAGGAGAATTGATGACAGTGGTCAGCTTGCAGTCATCTGCAAGTTTGGTCAGCCATAACCTACTGGTTTGGTCCTGCACCTCAGAAAAATATATCCCAAATAACAGAGGCCCCAAGACCGAACCCTGGAGTATGCTGCTCGTTACTGGTCTACTGCATGAGGTGGCTTCTCCTATTTTAACTAGGTGGGTAGAAAATGTAATGCCGCAGATGAGCTGGGGAAAAAGAGAGACCTATACCTAGCAAGCAGGACATCATTGCACAGGAAAGGGATACCCAGTGCTGCTCAAGGGTCTACGGGAACCCATGGTGGGCAGCCTAAACCACCCCAACAGAGTCTGCCAGTAACAGGGAAGCCACTAGTTCAGGTACATGGCCAGGATCAAGGGTTCATAGGTTCATAGGTAAGTACTAGGCTATCTGCCCAAGGGCATTTATAAGCCTAGCCAGAATGTGTTGGCTTTTGCCACCCCCTTAGATTAGTTCCCTGTGCCTCTGTCCAGCAGAGCAGTTAGTTCCCTGTGCCACTGTCCAGCAGAGTCACTGCAGTGATCCCAGGGGTAAATGTTCTGTTTCCCATCCACTCATCAAGGCTTCTCTTGAAGAGTGTTAGTGAGGGGCTCTGCCTGATGTATATTGGAATCCTGTTCCAAAGCATGGGGAGTATCTGGGACTGGAATCTATCCCTCCAGCATGTCCTATTTATTGTTGTGGTGAAGTTTATATCTCTAGAGTGTGTGGCTCTTCGGGATTTGTTTTTTTTAGGTGGAGCATGTCCATCAATTCTGGGTTGGACATGGCCTTGTATGTCAGGCAGAGATCACCTCTGAGTAAGCGGTATGCAACCGAGTACAGCTAGAGTTTCTTGAGTCGGGCTGCATAGGGCATCTGTTTGAGGCCAGTAATCCTCTTGGTGAGGTACTTCTGTGGTATTTCCAGCTGTTGCAGGTGTCTTGTAATGTACATCCCAAATGGGGCATTGTATTCTATGATGGGTCCAATGAGTGATGAGTAGAGAGGCACAATAACGTATTTTGTTCTAGATGCGAACCCTTTTGTTCTAAATGCAACAAGTGGCATTATGTAGCATATATAGATGTCCATGGAGGCAAGGTGGGGAATAAAAAGTGGGAGAACCAATAAGTGGGAATGACAGAATGCCAGCAGTAAGTTGTCTGGAGACAACAAGGGTACCAAACTACCACACAAGATTATATCCTATCTTAATAGATGGAAAACAGGCCACTGCTAAGCGAGACACAGCCTCTGACCTAACCATTGTGAAGCCTGCAGTGGTTAACAAGGAGATCTACTTGCTTGGGCAGTCTACTTCAGTCAGAGAATTAGTAGAAACCCCATTCCAAATACCTTTGGCTACGGTTGACCTTGACTGGGAGGGTAGAAAAGGAAGGAAGCAAGTAGGTGTGTTTGAGGATATTCCTGCAGATGTCCTGATAGGGAATGATTTTGATAATGCAGTACCTTGTGTGCATGCAGTGACACACAGTCAGGCTTGGAGACAGGCATGTGGGTCTGGTAGCCTGGGGGGGGGGGGGGCTCAGAGAGACAACACACTTGAAGCCAGGACTGGTGAGGTGGTTACTTCAAAGAGGGAGCTACCCTGTAGCAGTGAGACTGAAGGTGAGCCACAGCTGCTGGTGGCTACTGATGTTTCCTTGGACAGAGTAACTGCAAGGCCAGAGGTGAGTAGTAGTTCCCAGGCTGACAGTCAGGCACCGCTGTCACAGGATACCAAACCTCCTGTGGAAGGGGAGCTGGGAAGGGGTTACAAAGAGAGAGTTGAGACAGGCTCAGCTCTCAGACCCTACATTACAAGGCCTGAGGGAGGTAGCTAGTGAGGCACCTGATTCTCAAGGAAAGAGGTGATCTGTATACTGGGACAAAGGGTTACTGTATAGAGAGTGAACACCTGAGGAAGGGACAGAGTTTGAGAGAGTACAGCAGTTGATAGTGTCCACGGCCTACCATCTGACACATCTAGCCATAGCCCATGATATTCCCTTTTCAGGTCATATGGGCATAAAGTGTACAAAGAAATATATTATGCAGAACTTTTATTGGCCTGGGATTTCCAGAGATGTAACAGGGTACTGCAGGACCTGTGAACACTGCCATAAGGTAGGCAAGGCAGAAGACAAGGTGAAAGCTCCTTTGATGCCTTTGCCTGTAACTGACGAGCCATTACAGAGGGTGGCTATGGATATTGTGGGGCCTCTGAGTACCCCAAGGTCCACAGGGAAGAAATATATTCCAGTGGTAGTAGATTATGCTACCAGATATCCTAAGGCAGTGGCCCTGTCCTCCATTGAGACAGAAAAGGTGGCAAATGCTTTGGTAGAGATTTTCAGTAGGGTAAGTTTCCAAAAGAAATACTGACTGACAGAGGTGCCAATTTCACGTCAGACCTGCTGGATTGTTTGTGGAAGCACTGTGGGGTGAAGCACCTAAAGACCACCCCCTACCACCCCCAGACTAATGGTCTTGTGGAGAGGTTAAACTCTATACTCAAAACTATGCTACGGGCATTTGCAGAACAGTTTAAGAGGGAGTGAAAGACATATCTGCCCCATCTGTTGTGGGTCTATATTATGATATCGCACACTCAGAAGAGCGAATGACACATAATCGACCCCATGTAAGCAAAAGCTTACAACGTCGAAACCTCAGAACAGCAATTTTTTTCCAAGGGAAAAAAATCGCTGTTCCGAAAAAAAAAAACTGTAAAACATTACATAATGTGGGGGGCTTCGCCCCCCCCTACTTAAATATATCAACTCTGAGCTCGCACTACAGTGCAGAAAATGGCAAATGGCCAGGGAAAGAATTCTCTGAAAAGCCGCTTCGCTATTTTGCCTTTTCGCACTTTTCAATTTGACAAAGATGCATTCGACAATCTGTGTCTGCGACAGCATAATAGGGAGCCTCTGTTGTTTGCTTACAGAGAGGTGCCTCAGGAATCCACATTTTTTTCACCCTTTGAGTTGTTGTATGGGCGTAGGTTGAGGGGACCTCTAGATTTGATTTGTGGTGAGTGGGAGGGTGAGTGTGAATCCCACAAGGAGTTTGTTGTGGCATACGTCCTAAACCTCAGGACAGGGCTCTGGGAACTCACGGGCTTGGCCCAGGAGAACCTGGCAGAAGTCCAACAGCAGAAAAAGATCTGGTATGTCAGGAATGCTTGAGCTACAGGGTATGCTGTGGGGCAGCAGGTCATGATTCTCGTCCAT
Source organism: Protopterus annectens (assembly GCF_019279795.1). Taxonomy (NCBI): domain Eukaryota; kingdom Metazoa; phylum Chordata; order Ceratodontiformes; family Protopteridae; genus Protopterus; species Protopterus annectens. Next base: position 939,044,276 of record NC_056746.1, read on the forward strand.
GTCAGACCCCACAAGCTGCAGGCAGCTTGGGAGGGACCCTTGAAAATGGTAAGGAAGGTCAGTGAAGTTAACTATATGGTAGAATTGCTAGGCAGGAGGCAGGGGGACAAACTGTATCATGTGAACATGATGAAACCTTACTATGATAGGGAGGCCCTTGTGCTGAGTGTTTGCAGTAGAATGCAGGAGGAGTCTGATGGGGATCTATGACTACAGGGAGCCAGCCAGCAAAATCCTAAATTACTATGGTAGAGCTTAGAGTTGCAGGCATATGATAGAACAGTGAAACACTGTAATGGAGTCAGCAATGCAAAGGCAGCTGGAATCTCAAGACAGGGTATGGGGTGACCTATTCCCAGATAGGTTCATCCCCCTGAAGCAACATTTCTCAAGGGTCACTTGAAAAACTAGCTTGAGTATTCAAGGGGGGAAAAAGTGTCATGAAGGGGAATACTGCCAGCCCAGCTATCTGGAATTTTGTAAAAAAATATATTATTTGTGAATATCAACATGATTTATATAGAAGTGTGACAAAGGGAGATACCACCAGCACAGCTGTCTGGAATTTTGTAAATGGTTATCTGTCATTTGTGAATGTCAACATGCTTCATGTAAAATGCTTGTGTTACAAATACATAAGAACTGTATGTAATGTATATATCAAACTAGGTTTGTACAGATGTGTGTGTTGAAAAGATATTTTATAAGGTACTGAGCTTAAAAATGGTTCCACAGTGTGCCCTACTGGAAAAGAACAGAAATGTACATGCACTATTAAAACCGTGTAAATGTATATATTCTAACAGTAGAAACTGGGATACAGGAGGTTAACCTCAGTCTAGTAAATTTTAGAAAAATAGCTGAAATCAAATTACCTTATGGCAGCAAGGAGGCACAATATCTAAAACTAGGGAACTTTCTGTATTGTCTTGGAAGTGTTATATTGTTTTGTGACTTCCAGCATTAACCAAACATCTGAGAAACGAGAAAACACACATGCATGTTTATATATATATATATATATATATATATATATATATATATATATATATATATATATATATATATATATATATATATATATAGGTTCATAGGTTCATAGGTTGGTTCTGGGCTATCTGCCCGAAGGCATATATTAGCCCAGCCACATTGTGCGGTATTCACCGCCCCTTTAGTAGTTCCCTAGACCCTTGTACTAGCAGATAGTACCCTTGGCCCCTATCTAGTAGTGCTGTTGGTGTGATCCCCGGTGTGAACTTTCTGTTACCCATCCACTCATCAAGGTTCCTCTTGAAGTGTGATAGTGAGGGCTCTGTCTTATGTAGATTGGGACCCTGTTTCATAGTAAGGGAAGTCTCTGCGAAGGGAATCTATCCCTCCAGCATGTTCTATTCATTGTTGTGTTAAGGTTTATATCCCTAGAGCGTGTAGCTCGAGTAGATTTGATTTTGCTAAGATGGAGCATGTTCAACAATTCTAGGTATATATATATATATATATATATATATATATATATATATATATATATATATATATATATATATATATATATCAAAACACCCTGTTCAGTTTCAGAATACACTGTTACATCTTCCTGTTCAGTGACAGATTTGTCTCTCCATTTGGATTTTACAGCCCATCTGGATGGTAGAGAGGGATAAAACTTTATGAGTTTGATAACCCTTCTTTACCTTACATCTCTGGTGCTGGAAAAATGTGTGGTTAGCACCATCTTAGCTTCCAGAGAGGATGGAAGTGGTTGCTCCAGTCGGTCAGTCAGCACTGTGACAGTCTAGTTTTACTCAGTGCTTCAATTGCCATGACCAGTGTTGTGGGCCTGACCATCCCATTCTGATGCTTCAGTTGCCACGGCCAGTGTTGTGGGCCTAGCCATCCCATTTTGATGCTAAAATTACCATGACCAATGTTGTGGGCCTAGCCATCCCATTCTGATGCTTCAGTTGCCATGACCAGTGTTGTGGGACTATCCATCCCATTCTGATGCTTCAGTTGCCATGACCAGTGTGGTGGGCCTGGCCATCCCATTCTGATGCTTCAGTTGCCATGACCAGGGTTGTGGGCCTAGCCATTCTATTCTGATGCTTAATTTGCCATGACCAGTGTTGTGGGCCTGGCCTCCCATTCTGATGAATCAGTTGCCATGACCAGTGTTGTGGGCCTAGCCATCCCATTGTGATACTTCACTTGCCATGACCAATGTTGTGGGCCTAGCCATCCCATTCTGAAGCTTCAGTTACCATGAACAGCGCTCCATCACATTCTGATGCTTCAGTTGCCAGGAACAGTGTAGTGGGCCTAGCCATCCCATTCTGATGCTTCAGTTGCCATGACCAGTGTTGTGGGTCTAGCCATCCCATTGTGATGCTTCAGTTGCCATGACCAGTGTTGTGGGCCTAGCCATCCCATTCTGATGCTTCAGTTGCCATGACCAGTGTTGTGGGCCTGGCCATCCCACTCTGATGCTTCAGTTGCCAGGATCAGTGTTATGGGCCTGGCCATCCTATTCTGATGCTTCAGTTACCATGACCAGTGTGGGCCTGGCCATCCCATGTGGATGCTTTAGTTGCCGTGACCAGTGTTGTGGGCCTAGCTATCCCATTCTGATGCTTCAGTTACCATGAACAGCGCTGTGGGCCTGGCCATCACATTCTGATGCTTCAGTTGCCAGGAACAGTGTTGTGGGCCTGGCCATCCCACGCTGATGCTTCAGTTGCCAGGATCAGTGTTATGGGCCTGGCCATCCTATTTTGATGCTTCAGTTACCATGACCAGTGTGGGCCTGGCCATCCCATGTGGATGCTTTAGTTGCCGTGACCAGTGTTGTGGGCCTAGCTATCCCATTCTGATGCTTCAGTTACCATGAACAGCGCTGTGCGCCTGGCCATCACATTCTGATGCTTCAGTTGCCAGGAACATTGTTGTGGGCCTATCAATCCCATTCTGATGCTTCCAGAGTTGTGGGCTTGGCCATCCCATTCTGATGCTTCAGTTGCCATGATCGGTGTTGTGGGCCAGGCCATCCCACTCTGATGCTTCAGTTGCCATGACCAGTGTTGTGGGCCTGGACATCCCATTCTGATGCTTCAGTTGCCATGACCAGTGTTGTGGGCCACGCTATCCCATTCTGATGCTTCCGTTACCATGACCAATGTTGTGGACCTGGCAATCCCATTCTGATGCTTCAGTTGCCATGACGAGTGTTGTGGGCCTAGCCATCCCATTCTGATACTTCATTTGCCATGACCAGTGTTGTGGGCCTGGCCATCCCCATTATGATGCCTCAGTTGCCATGACCAGTGTTGTGGGACTGGCCATCCATTCTGATGCTTCAGTTGCCATGACCAGTGTTGTGGGCCTGGCCATCCAATTCTGATGCTTCAGTTGCCATGACCAGTGTTGTGGGCCTAGCCATCCCATTCTGATGCTTCACTTGCCATGACCATTGTTGTGGCTAGCCATCCCATTCTGTTCTTCAGTTGCCATGACCAGTGCTGTGGGCCTGGCCATCCCATTCTGATGCTTCAGTTGCCATGAACAGTGCTGTGATTCCTGGCCATCACATTCTGATGCTTCAGTTGCCATGACCAGCGTTGTGGGCCTAGCCATCCCATTGTGATGCTTCAGTTGCCATGACCAATGTTGTGGGTCTAGCCATCCCATTCTGATGCTTCAGTTACCATGACCAGTGTTGTGGGCCTGGCCATCCCATTTTGATACTTCAGTTGCTATGACAAGTGTTGTGGGCCTGGCCATCCCATTCTGATGCTTCAATTGCCATGACCAGTGTTTTAGGCCTAGCCATCCCATTCTGATGCATCAGTTGCCATGACCAGTGCTGTGTGCCTAGCCATCCCATTCTGATGTTTCAGTTGCTATGACCAGTGTTGTGGGCCTAAGCATCCCATTCTGAGGCTTCAGTTGCCATGACCAGTGTTGTGGGCCCAGCCATCCCATTCTGATGCTTCAGTTGCCATGACCAGTGTTGTGGGCCTAGCCATCCTGTTCTGATGCTTCAGTTGCCATGACCAGTGTTGTGGGCCTAGCCATCCCATTCTGATGCTTCAGTTGCCATGACCAGTGTTGTAGGCCTGGCCATCCCATTCTGATGCTTCAGTTGCCATTACCGTGTTGTGGGCTTAGCCATCCCATTCTGATGCTTCATTTGGCATGACCAGTATTGTGGGCCTAGCCATCCCGTTCTGATTCTTCAGGTGCCATGACCAGTGTTTTGGGCCTAGCCATCCCATTCTGATGCTTCAGTTGCCATGTTCAGTGCTGTGGGCCTAGCCTGGGCCTAGCCATGCCATTCTGATGCTTCAGTTGCCATGACCAGTGTTGTGGGCCTAGCCATCCCATTCTGATGCTTCAGTTGCCATTACCAGTGTTGTGGGCCTGGCCATCCTATTCTGATGCTTCAGTTGCCATGACCAGTGTTGTGGGCCTGGCCTTCCCATTCTAATGCTTCAGTTGCCATGCGCAGTGCTGTGAACCTATCCATCCCATTCTGATGCTTCAGTTGCCATTATGAGTACTGTGGGCTGTGCAATGCCATTCTGATGCTTCAGTTGCCATGACCAGTGTTGTCGGCCTGGCTATCCCATTCTGATGCGTCAGTCGCCATGACCAGTGTTGTGGGCCTAGCCATCCCATTCTGATGCTTCAGTTGCCATGACCAGTGTTTTGGGCCTAGCCATTCCATTCTGATGCTTCAGTTGCCATGACCAGTGTTGTGGGCCTAGCCGTTCCATTCTGATGCTTCAGTTGCCATGACCAGTGTTGTGGGCCTGGCCATCTCTTTCTGATGCTTCAGTTGCCATGACCAGTGTTGTGGGCCTAGCCATCCTGTTCTGATGCTTCAGTTGCCATGACCAGTGTTGTGGGCCTAGCCACCCCATTCTGATGCTTCAGTTGCCATGACCAGTGTTTTGGGCCTAGCTGTTCCATCCTGATGCTTCAGTTGCCATGACCAGTGTTTTGGGCCTGGCCATCTCTTTCTGATGCTTCAGTTGCCATGACCAGTGTTGTGGGCCTAGCCATCCTAGTCTGATGCTTCATTTGCCATGACCAGTGCTGTGGGCCTAGCCATCCCATTCTCATGCTGCACTTGCCATGACCAGTTCTGTGTGCCTGGCCATCCCATTTTGATACTTCACTTGCTATGACCAGTGTTGTGGGCCTGGCCATCCCATTCTGATGCTTCAATTGCCATGACCAGTGTTTTAGGCCTAGCCATCCCATTCTGATGCTTCAGTTGCCATGACCAGTGCTGTGGGCCTAGCCATCCCATTCTGATGTTTCAGTTGTTATGACTAGTGTTGTGGGCCTAAGCATCCCATTCTGAGGCTTCAGTTGCCATGACCAGTGTTGTGGGCCTAGCCATCCCATTCTGATGCTTCAGTTGCCATGACCACTGTTGTGGGCCTGCCCATCCCATTCTGATGCTTCAGTTGCCAGGAACAGTGTTGTGGGCCTGGCCGTCCTATTCTGATGCTTCAGTTCCCATGACCAGTGTTGTGGGCCTAGCCATCCCATTCTGATGCTTCAGTTGCCATTACCAGTGTTGTGGGCTTGGCCATCCCATTCTGATGCTTCAGTTGGCGTGATTGGTGTTGTGGGTGTGACCATCCCATTCTGATGCTTCAGTTGCCATGACCAGTGTTTTGAGCCTGGACATCCCATTCTGATTCTTCAGTGACCATGACCAGTGTTGTGGGCCAAGCCATCCCATTCTGATCCTTCAGTTACCATGACCAGTTTTGTGGACCTGGCCATCCCATTCTGATGCTTCAGTTGCCATGGCTAGTGTTGTGGGCCTAGCCATCCCATTCTGATGCTTCATTTGATATGACCAGTGCTATGGGCCTGGCAATCCCAATTCTGATGCCTCAGTTGCCATGACCAGTGTTGTGGGCCTGGCCATCCCATTCTGATTTTTCAGTTGCCATGACCAGTGTTGTGGGCCTGGCCATCCCATTCTGATGTTTCAGTTGCCATGACCAGTGTTGTGGGCTTTGCCATCCCATTCCAATGCTTCAGTTGCCATGAACAGTGTTGTGGTCCTAGCCATGCCATTCTGATGCTTCAGTTGCCATGACCAGTGTTGTGGCTAGCCATCCTATTCTGATGCTTCAGTTGCTATGATTAGTGTTTTGTGCCTGGCCATCCCATTCTGATGCTTCAGTTTCCATGACCAGTGTTGTGGGCCTAGCCATCCCATTGTTATGCTTCAGATGCCATGACCAATGTTGTGGGGATAGCCATCTCATTCTGATACTTCAGTTGCCATGACCAGTGTTGTGGGCCTGGCCATCCCATTCTTATGCTTCAGTTGCCATGACCAGGTTTGTGGGCCTGGCCATCCCATTCTGATGCTTCAGTTGTCATGACCAGTGTTGTGGGCCTGGCCATCCCATTCTGATGCTTCAGTTGCCATGACCAGTGTTGTGGGCCTAGCCATCCCATTCTGATGCTTCAATTGCCATGACCAATGTTGTGGTCCTGGCCATCCCATTCTGATGCTTCAGTTGCCATGACCAGTGTTGTGGGCCTGCCCATCCCATTCTGATGCTTCAGTTGCCAGGAACAGTGTTGTGGGCCTGGCAATCCTATTCTGATGCTTCAGTTGCCATGATCAGTGTTGTGGGCCTAACCATCCCATTATGATGCTTCAGTTGCCATGACCAGTGTTGTGGGCTTGGCCATCCCATTCTGATGCTTCAGGTGCCATGATCAGTGTTGTGGGCCTGTCCATCCCATTCTGATGCTTCAGTTGCCATGACAAGTGCTGTGGGCCTAGCCATCCAATTTGGATGCTTTGGTTGCTATGACCAGTGTTGTAGGCCTGGCCATCCTATTCTGATGCTTCAGTTGCCATTATCGTGGTGTGGGCCTAGCCATCCCATTCTGATGCTTCAGTTGTCATGACCAGTGTTGTGGGCCTAGCCATCCTATTCTGATGCTGCAGTTGCCATGAACAGTGCTGTGGCCCTAGCCATGCCATTCTGATGCTTCAGTTGCGATGACCAGTGATGTGGGCCAAGCCATCCCATTCTGATGCTTCAGTTGCCATGACCAGTGTTGTGGGCCTAGCCATCCCATTCTGATGCTTCAGCTGCCAAGACCAGTGTTTTGGGCCCAGCCATCCCATTCTGATGCTTCAGTTGCCATTACCAGTGTTGTGGGCCAGGCCGTCCTATTCTGATGCTTCAGTTGCCATGACCAGTGTTGTGGGCCTGCCCTTCTCATTCTAATGCTTCAGTTGCCATGAGCAGTGCTGCGAACCTATCCATCCCATTCTGCTGCTTCAGTTGCCATGATGAGTGCTGTGGGCCTTGCCATCCCATTCTGATGCTTTAGTTGCCATGATCAGTGTTGCCGGCCTGGCCATCCCATTCTGATGCGTCAGTCGCCATGACCAGTGTTGTGGGCCTAGCCATCCCATTCTGATGCCTCAGTTGCCATGACCAGTGTTTTGGGCTTGGCCATTTCTTTCTGATGCTTCAGCTGTCATGACCAGTGTTGTGGGCCTAGCCATCCTGTTCTGATGCTTCAGTTGCCATGACCAGTGCTGTGGGCCTAGCCATCCCATTCTGATGCTTCAGTTGCCATGACCAGTGTTGTGGGCCTGGCCATCCCATTTTGATACTTCACTTGCTATGACCAGTGTTGTGGGCCTGGCCATCCCATTCTGATGCTTCAGTTGCCATGACCAGTGTTGTGGGCCTGGCCATCCCATTCTGATGCTTCAGTTGCCATGACCAGTGTTGTGGGCCTAGCCATCCCATTCTGATGCTTCAGTTGCCATGACCAGTGTTGTGGGCCTAGCCATCCCATTCTGATGCTTCAGTTGCCATGACCAGTGTTGTGGGCCTAGCCATCCCATTCTGATGCTTCAGTTGCCATGACCAGTGTTGTGGGCCTAGCCATCCCATTCTGATGCTTCAGTTGCCATGACCAGTGTTGTGGGCCTGGCCATCCCATTCTGATGCTTCAGTTGCCATGACCAGTGTTGTGGGCCTAGCCATCCCATTCTGATGCTTCAGTTGCCATGACCAGTGTTGTGGGCCTGGCCATCCCATTCTGATGCTTCAGTTGCCATGACCAGTGTTGTGGGCCTAGCCATCCCATTCTGATGCTTCAGTTGCCATGACCAGTGTTGTGGGCCTAGCCATCCCATTCTGATGCTTCAGTTGCCATGACCAGTGTTGTGGGCCTAGCCATCCCATTCTGATGCTTCAGTTGCCATGACCAGTGTTGTGGGCCTGGCCATCCCATTCTGATGCTTCAGTTGCCATGACCAGTGTTGTGGGCCTAGCCATCCCATTCTGATGCTTCAGTTGCCATGACCAGTGTTGTGGGCCTAGCCATCCCATTCTGATGCTTCAGTTGCCATGACCAGTGTTGTGGGCCTGGCCATCCCATTCTGATGCTTCAGTTGCCATGACCAGTGTTGTGGGCCTGGCCATCCCATTCTGATGCTTCAGTTGCCATGACCAGTGTTGTGGGCCTAGCCATCCCATTCTGATGCTTCAGTTGCCATGACCAGTGTTGTGGGCCTAGCCATCCCATTCTGATGCTTCAGTTGCCATGACCAGTGTTGTGGGCCTAGCCATCCCATTCTGATGCTTCAGTTGCCATGACCAGTGTTGTGGGCCTGGCCATCCCATTCTGATGCTTCAGTTGCCATGACCAGTGTTGTGGGCCTGGCCATCCCATTCTGATGCTTCAGTTGCCATGACCAGTGTTGTGGGCCTGGCCATCCCATTCTGATGCTTCAGTTGCCATGACCAGTGTTGTGGGCCTAGCCATCCCATTCTGATGCTTCAGTTGCCATGACCAGTGTTGTGGGCCTAGCCATCCCATTCTGATGCTTCAGTTGCCATGACCAGTGTTGTGGGCCTGGCCATCCCATTCTGATGCTTCAGTTGCCATGACCAGTGTTGTGGGCCTAGCCATCCCATTCTGATGCTTCAGTTGCCATGACCAGTGTTGTGGGCCTAGCCATCCCATTCTGATGCTTCAGTTGCCATGACCAGTGTTGTGGGCCTGGCCATCCCATTCTGATGCTTCAGTTGCCATGACCAGTGTTGTGGGCCTGGCCATCCCATTCTGATGCTTCAGTTGCCATGACCAGTGTTGTGGGCCTGGCCATCCCATTCTGATGCTTCAGTTGCCATGACCAGTGTTGTGGGCCTAGCCATCCCATTCTGATGCTTCAGTTGCCATGACCAGTGTTGTGGGCCTAGCCATCCCATTCTGATGCTTCAGTTGCCATGACCAGTGTTGTGGGCCTGGCCATCCCATTCTGATGCTTCAGTTGCCATGACCAGTGTTGTGGGCCTAGCCATCCCATTCTGATGCTTCAGTTGCCATGACCAGTGTTGTGGGCCTAGCCATCCCATTCTGATGCTTCAGTTGCCATGACCAGTGTTGTGGGCCTAGCCATCCCATTCTGATGCTTCAGTTGCCATGACCAGTGTTGTGGGCCTGGCCATCCCATTCTGATGCTTCAGTTGCCATGACCAGTGTTGTGGGCCTGGCCATCCCATTCTGATGCTTCAGTTGCCATGATCAGTGTTGTGGGCCTGGCCATCCCATTCTGATGCTTCAGTTGCCATGACCAGTGTTGTGGGCCTAGCCATCCCATTCTGATGCTTCAGTTGCCATGACCAGTGTTGTGGGCCTGGCCATCCCATTCTGATGCTTCAGTTGCCATGACCAGTGTTGTGGGCCTGGCCATCCCATTCTGATGCTTCAGTTGCCATGACCAGTGTTGTGGGCCTAGCCATCCCATTCTGATGCTTCAGTTGCCATGACCAGTGTTGTGGGCCTGGCCATCCCATTCTGATGCTTCAGTTGCCATGACCAGTGTTGTGGGCCTAGCCATCCCATTCTGATGCTTCAGTTGCCATGACCAGTGTTGTGGGCCTGGCCATCCCATTCTGATGCTTCAGTTGCCATGACCAGTGTTGTGGGCCTAGCCATCCCATTCTGATGCTTCAGTTGCCATGACCAGTGTTGTGGGCCTGGCCATCCCATTTTGATGCTTCAGTTGCCATGACCAGTGTTGTGGGCCTGGCCATCCCATTCTGATGCTTCAGTTGCCATGACCAGTGTTGTGGGCCTAGCCATCCCATTCTGATGCTTCAGTTGCCATGACCAGTGTTGTGGGCCTGGCCATCCCATTCTGATGCTTCAGTTGCCATGACCAGTGTTGTGGGCCTGGCCATCCCATTCTGATGCTTCAGTTGCCATGACCAGTGTTGTGGGCCTGGCCATCCCATTCTGATGCTTCAGTTGCCATGACCAGTGTTGTGGGCCTAGCCATCCCATTCTGATGCTTCAGTTGCCATGACCAGTGTTGTGGGCCTAGCCATCCCATTCTGATGCTTCAGTTGCCATGACCAGTGTTGTGGGCCTAGCCATCCCATTCTGATGCTTCAGTTGCCATGACCAGTGTTGTGGGCCTGGCCATCCCATTCTGATGCTTCAGTTGCCATGACCAGTGTTGTGGGCCTGGCCATCCCATTCTGATGCTTCAGTTGCCATGACCAGTGTTGTGGGCCTGGCCATCCCATTCTGATGCTTCAGTTGCCATGACCAGTGTTGTGGGCCTGGCCATCCCATTCTGATGCTTCAGTTGCCATGACCAGTGTTGTGGGCCTAGCCATCCCATTCTGATGCTTCAGTTGCCATGACCAGTGTTGTGGGCCTGGCCATCCCATTCTGATGCTTCAGTTGCCATGACCAGTGTTGTGGGCCTAGCCATCCCATTCTGATGCTTCAGTTGCCATGACCAGTGTTGTGGGCCTAGCCATCCCATTCTGATGCTTCAGTTGCCATGACCAGTGTTGTGGGCCTGGCCATCCCATTCTGATGCTTCAGTTGCCATGACCAGTGTTGTGGGCCTAGCCATCCCATTCTGATGCTTCAGTTGCCATGACCAGTGTTGTGGGCCTGGCCATCCCATTCTGATGCTTCAGTTGCCATGACCAGTGTTGTGGGCCTGGCCATCCCATTCTGATGCTTCAGTTGCCATGACCAGTGTTGTGGGCCTAGCCATCCCATTCTGATGCTTCAGTTGCCATGACCAGTGTTGTGGGCCTGGCCATCCCATTCTGATGCTTCAGTTGCCATGACCAGTGTTGTGGGCCCAGCCATCCCATTCTGATGCTTCAGTTGCCATGACCACTGTTGTGGGCCTGCCCATCCCATTCTGATGCTTCAGTTGCCATGACCAGTGTTGTGGGCCTGGCCATCCCATTCTGATGCTTCAGTTGCCATGACCAGTGTTGTGGGCCTGACTATCCTATCCTGATGCTTCAGTTCCCATGACCAGTGTTGTGGGCCTAGCCATCCCATTCTGATGGTTCAGTTCCCATGACCAGAGTTGTGGCTTGGCCATCCCATTCTGATGTTTCAGTTGCCATGACCAGTGTTGTGGGCTAAGCCATCCCATTCTGATGCTTCATTTACCATGACCAGTGTTGTGGGCCTGGCCATCCCATTCTGATGCTTCAGTTGCCATGACCAGTGTTGTGGGCCTGGCCATCCCATTCTGATGCTTCAGTTGCCATGACCAGTGTTGTGGGCCTGGCCATCCCATTCTGATGCTTCAGTTGCCATGACCAGTGTTGTGGGCCTGGCCATCCCATTCTGATGCTTCAGTTGCCATGACCAGTGTTGTGGGCCTAGCCATCCCATTCTGATGCTTCAGTTGCCATGACCAGTGTTGTGGGCCTAGCCATCCCATTCTGATGCTTCAGTTGCCATGACCAGTGTTGTGGGCCTGGCCATCCCATTCTGATGCTTCAGTTGCCATGACCAGTGTTGTGGGCCTAGCCATCCCATTCTGATGCTTCAGTTGCCATGACCAGTGTTGTGGGCCTAGCCATCCCATTCTGATGCTTCAGTTGCCATGACCAGTGTTGTGGGCCTGGCCATCCCATTCTGATGCTTCAGTTGCCATGACCAGTGTTGTGGGCCTGGCCATCCCATTCTGATGCTTCAGTTGCCATGACCAGTGTTGTGGGCCTAGCCATCCCATTCTGATGCTTCAGTTGCCATGACCAGTGTTGTGGGCCTAGCCATCCCATTCTGATGCTTCAGTTGCCATGACCAGTGTTGTGGGCCTGGCCATCCCATTCTGATGCTTCAGTTGCCATGACCAGTGTTGTGGGCCTGGCCATCCCATTCTGATGCTTCAGTTGCCATGACCAGTGTTGTGGGCCTAGCCATCCCATTCTGATGCTTCAGTTGCCATGACCAGTGTTGTGGGCCTGGCCATCCCATTCTGATGCTTCAGTTGCCATGACCAGTGTTGTGGGCCTAGCCATCCCATTCTGATGCTTCAGTTGCCATGACCAGTGTTGTGGGCCTGGCCATCCCATTCTGATGCTTCAGTTGCCATGACCAGTGTTGTGGGCCTGGCCATCCCATTCTGATGCTTCAGTTGCCATGACCAGTGTTGTGGGCCTGGCCATCCCATTCTGATGCTTCAGTTGCCATGACCAGTGTTGTGGGCCTAGCCATCCCATTCTGATGCTTCAGTTGCCATGACCAGTGTTGTGGGCCTGGCCATCCCATTCTGATGCTTCAGTTGCCATGACCAGTGTTGTGGGCCTAGCCATCCCATTCTGATGCTTCAGTTGCCATGACCAGTGTTGTGGGCCTGGCCATCCCATTCTGATGCTTCAGTTGCCATGACCAGTGTTGTGGGCCTAGCCATCCCATTCTGATGCTTCAGTTGCCATGACCAGTGTTGTGGGCCTAGCCATCCCATTCTGATGCTTCAGTTGCCATGACCAGTGTTGTGGGCCTAGCCATCCCATTCTGATGCTTCAGTTGCCATGACCAGTGTTGTGGGCCTAGCCATCCCATTCTGATGCTTCAGTTGCCATGACCAGTGTTGTGGGCCTGGCCATCCCATTCTGATGCTTCAGTTGCCATGACCAGTGTTGTGGACCTGGCCATCCCATTCTGATGCTTCAGTTGCCATGACCAGTGTTGTGGGCCTATCTGTCCCATTCTGATGCTTCAGTTGCCATGACCAGTGTTGTGGGCCTAGCCATCCCATTCTGATGCTTCAGTTGCCATGACCAGTGTTGTGGGCCTGGCCATCCCATTCTGATGCTTCAGTTGCCATGACCAGTGTTGTGGGCCAAGCCATCCCATTCTGATGCTTCAGTTGCCATGACCAGTGTTGTGGGCCTAGCCATCCCATTCTGATGCTTCAGTTGCCATGACCAGTGTTGTGGGCCTAGCCATCCCATTCTGATGCTTCAGTTGCCATGACCAGTGTTGTGGGCCTGGCCATCCCATTCTGATGCTTCAATTGCCATGACCAGTGTTGTGGGCCTAGCCATCCCATTCTGATGCTTCAGTTGCCATGACCAGTGTTGTGGGCCTAGCCATCCCATTCTGATGCTTCAGTTGTCATGACCAGTGTTGTGGGCCTGGCCATCCCATTCTGATGCTTCAGTTGCCATGACCAGTGTTGTGGGCCTGGCCATCCCATTCTGATGCTTCAGTTGCCATGACCAGTGTTGTGGGCCTGGCCATCCCATTCTGATGCTTCAGTTGCCATGACCAGTGTTGTGGGCCTAGCCATCCCATTCTGATGCTTCAGTTGCCATGACCAGTGTTGTGGGCCTAGCCATCCCATTCTGATGCTTCAGTTGCCATGACCAGTGTTGTGGGCCTGGCCATCCCATTCTGATGCTTCAGTTGCCATGACCAGTGTTGTGGGCCTAGCCATCCCATTCTGATGCTTCAGTTGCCATGACCAGTGTTGTGGGCCTGCCCATCCCATTCTGATGCATCAGTTGCCATGACCAGTGTTGTGGGCTTGGCCATCCCATTCTGATGCTTCAGTTACCATGATCAGTGTGGTGGGCCTGACCATACCATTCTGATGCTTCAGTTGCCATGACCAGTGCTGTGGGCCTAGCCATCCCATTCTGATACTTCAGTTGCCATGACCAGTGTTGTGGGCCTGGAAATCCCATTCTGATGCTTCAGTTGCCATGACCAGTATTGTGGGCCAAGCCATCCCATTCGGATGCTTCAGTTGCCATGACCAGTGTTGTGGGCCTGGCCATCCCATTCTGATGCTTCAATTGCCATGCCCAGTGTTTTGGGCCTAGCCATCCCATTCTGATGCTTCAGTTGCCATGACCAGTGTTGTGGGCCTGGCCATCCCATTCTGATGCTTCAGTTGCCATGACCAGTGTTGTGGGCCTGGCCATCCCATTCTGATGCTTCAGTTGCCATGACCAGTGTTGTGGGCCTGGCCATCCCATTCTGATGCTTCAGTTGCCATGACCAGTGTTGTGGGCCTGGCCATCCCATTCTGATGCTTCAGTTGCCATGACCAGTGTTGTGGGCCTAGCCATCCCATTCTGATGCTTCAGTTGCTATGACTAGTGTTGTGGGCCTGGCCATCCCATTCTGATGCTTCAGTTGCCATGACCAGTGTTGTGGGCCTGGCCATCCCATTCTGATGCTTCAGTTGCCATGACCAGTGTTGTGGGCCTAGCCATCCCATTCTGATGCTTCAGTTGCCATGACCAGTGTTGTGGGCCTAACCATCCCATTTTGATGCTTCAGTTGTCATGACCAGTGTTGTGGGCCTGGCCATCCCATTCTGATGCTTCAGTTGCCAGGATCAGTGTTGTGGGCCTGGCCAGCCCACTCTGATGCTTCTGTTGCCATGACCAGTGTTGTGAGTCTAGCCATCCCATTCTGATGCTTCAGTTGCCATGACCAGTGTTGTGGGCTTGGCCATCCCATTCTGATGCTTCAGTTGCCATGACCAGTGTGGTAGGCCTAGCCATCCCATTCTGATGCTTCATTTGCCATGACTAATGTTGTGGGCCTGCCCATCCCATTCTGATGCTTCAGTTGCCAGGAACAGTGTTGTGGGTCTGTTAATCATATTCGGATTCTTCAGTTGCCATGAACAGTGTTGTGGGCCTAGCCATCTCATTCTGATGCTTCAGTTGCCATGACCAGTGTTGTGGGCTTGGCCATCCCATTCTGATGCTTCAGTTGCCATGATCAGTGTGGTGGGCCTGGCCATCCCATTCTGATGCTTCAGTTGCCATGACCAGTGTTGTGGACCTGGAAATCCCATTCTGATGCTTCAGTTGCCATGACCAGTGTTGTGGGCCAAGCCATCCCATTCTGATGCTTCAGTTGCCATGACCAGTGTTGTGGGCCTGGTCATCCCATTCTGATGCTTCAGTTGCCATGACCAGTGTTGTGGGCCTAGCCATCCCATTCTGATGCTTCATTTGCCATGACCAGTGTTGTGGGCCTGGCCATCCCATTCTGATGCTTCAGTTGCCATGACCAGTGTTGTGGGCCTGGCCATCCCATTTTGATGCTTCATTTGCCATGACCAGTGTTGTGGGACTGGCCATCCCATTCTGATGCTTCAGTTGCCATGACCAGTGTTGTGGGCCTGGCCATCCCATTCTGATGCTTCAGTTGCCATGACCAGTGTTGTGGGCCTGGACATCCCATTCTGATGCTTCAGTTGCCATGACCAGTGTTGTGGGCTAAGCCATCCCATTCTGATGCTTCATTTACCATGACCAGTGTTGTGGACCTGGCCATTCCATGCTGATGCTTCAGTTGCCATGACTAGTGTTGTGGGCCTAGCCATCCCATTCTGATGCTTCATTTGCCATGACCAGTGCTGTGGGCCTGGCCATCCCCATTCTGATGCCTCAGTTGCCATGACCAGTGTTGTGGGCCTGGCCATCCCATTCTGATGCTTCAATTGCCATGACCAGTGTTGTGGGCCTGGCCATCCCATTCTGATGCTTCAGTTGCCATGACCAGTGTTGTGGGCCTGGCCATCCCATTCTGATGCTTCAGTTGCCATGAACAGTGTTGTGGGCCTAGCCATCCCATTCAGATGCTTCAGTTGCCATGGCCAGTGTTGTGGCTAGCCATCCTATTCTGATGCTTCAGTTGCTATGATTAGTGTTGTGGGCCTGGCCATCCCATTCTGATGCTTCAGTTTCCATGACCAGTGTTGTGGGCCTAGCCATCCCATTGTGATGCTTCAGTTGCCATGAACAATGTTGTGAGTGTAGCCATCCTATTCTGAAGCTTCAGGTGCCATGACCAGTGTTGTGGGCCTGGCCATCCCATTCTAATGCTTCAGTTGCCATAACCAGTGTTGTGGGCCTGGCCATGCCATTCTGAGGCTTCAATTGCCATGACCAGTTTTGTAAGCCTAGCCATCCCATTCTGATGCATCAGTTGACATGACCAGTGTTGTGGGCCTTGGCACCCAATTCTGATGCTTCATTTGTCATGACCAGTGTTGTGGGCCTGGCCATCCCATTCTGATGCTTCAGTTGTCATGACCAGTTTTGTGGGCCTGGCCATCCCATTCTGATGCTTCAGTTGCCATGACCAGTGTTGTGGGCCTAGCCATCCTATTCTGTTGCTTCAGTTGCCATGACCAGTGTTGTGGGCCTGGCCATCCCATTCTGATGCTTCAATTGCCATGGCCAGTGTGGTAGGCCTAGCCATTCCATTCTGATTCTTCAGTTGCCATGACCAGTGTTGTGGGCCTGCTTATTCCATTCTGATGCTTCAGTTGCCGGGAACAGTGTTGTGGGCCTGGCAATCCTATTCTGATGCTTCAGTTGCCATGATCAGTGTTGTCGGCCTGTCCATCGCATTCTGATGCTTCAGTTGCCATGACCAGTGCTGTGGGCCTAGCCATCCCATTCTGATGCTTCAGTTGATATGACCAGTGTTGTAGGCCTGGCCATCCCATTCTGATGCTTCAGTTGCCATTACCGTGTTGTAAGCCTAGCCATGCCATTCTGATGCTTCAGTTGCCATGACCAGTGCTGTGGGCTTAGCCATCCTATTCTGATGCTTCAGTTGCCATGACCAGTGCTGTGGGCCTAGCCATGCCATTCTGATGCTTCAGTTGCTATGACCAGTGTTGTGGGCCAAGCCATCCCATTCTGATTCTTCAGTTGCCATGACCAGTGTTGTGGGCTTAGCCACACCATTCTGATGCTTCAGCTGCCATGACCAGTGTTTTGGGCCTAGCCATCCCATTCTGATGCTTCAGTTGCCATTACCAGTGTTGTGGGCCTGGCCGCCCTATTTTGATGCTTCAGTTGCCATGACCAGTGTTGTGGGCCTGCCCTTCCCATTGTAATGCTTCAGGTGCCATGAGCAGCGCTGTGTACCTATCCATCCCATTCTGCTGCTTCAGTTGCCATGATGAGTGCTGTGGGCCTTGCCATCCCATTCTGATGCTTCAGTTGCCATGACCAGTGTTGTTGGCCTGGCCATCCCATTCTGATGCATCAGTCGCCATGACCAGTGCTGTGGGCCTAGCCATCCCATTCTGATGCTTCAGTTGCCATGACCAGTGTTTTGGACCTAGCCATTCCATTCTGATGCTTCAGTTGCCATGACCAGTGTTCTGGGCCTAGCCGTTCCATTCTGATTCTTCAATTGCCATGACCAGTGTTGTGGGCCTAGCCATCCTGTTCTGATGCTTCAGTTGCCATGACCAGTACTGTGGGCCTAGCCATCCCATTCTGGTGCTTCAGTTGCCATAACCAGTGCTGTGGGCCTGGCCATCCCATTTTGATACTTCACTTGCTATGACCAGTGTTTTGGGCCTGGCCATCCCATTCTGATGCTTCAATTGCCATGACTAGTGTTTTAGGCCTGGCCATCCCATTCTGATGCTTCAATTGCCATGACCAGTGTTTTAGGCCTAGCCATCCGATTCTGATGCTTTACTTGCCATGACCAGTGCTTTGGGCCTAGCCATCCCATTCTGATGTTTCAGTTGCTATGACTAGTGTTGTGGGCATAAGCATCCCATTCTGAGGCTTCAGTTGCCATGACCAGTGTTGTGGGCCTAGCCATCCCATTCTGATACTTCAGTTGCCATGACCAGTGTTGTGGGCCTGCAGATCCCATTCTGATGCTTCAGTTGCCACTACCAGTATTGTGGGCTTGGTCATCCCATTCTGATGCTTCAGTTGCCATGATCGGTGTTGTGGGCCTGACCATCACATTCTGATGCTTCAGTTGCCATGATCAGTGCTGTGGGCTTAGCCATCCCATTCTGATGCTTCAGTTGCCATGACCAGTGTTGTGGGCCTGGACATCCCATTCTGATGCTTCAGTTGCCATGACCAGTGTTGTGGGCCAAGCCATCCCATTCTGATGCTTCAGTTACCATGGCTAGTGTTGTGGACCTGGCCATCCCATTCTGATGCTTCAGTTGCCATGACTAGTGTTGTGGGCCTAGCCATCCCATTCTGATGCTTCATTTGCCATGACCAGTGCTGTGGGCCTGGCCATCCCCATTCTGATGCCTCAGTTGCCATGACCAGTGTTGTGGGCCTGGCCATCCCATTCTGATGCTTCAGTTGCCATGACCAGTGTTGTGGGCCTGGCCATCCCATTCTGATGCTTCAGTTGCCATGACCTGTGTTGTTGGCTTGGCCATCCCATTATCATGCTTCAGTTGCCATGAACAGTGTTGTGGGCCTAGCCATCCCATTCAGATGCTTCAGTTGCTATGATTAGTGTTGTGGGCCTGGCCATCCCATTCTGATGCATCAGTTGCCATGACCAGTGTTGTGGGCCTTGCCATCCCATTCTGAGGCTTCAATTGCCATGACCAGTGTTGTAGGCCTAGCCATCCCATTCTGATGCATCAGTTGCCATGACCAGTGTTGTGGGCCTAGGCATCCCATTCTGATGCTTCAGTTGTCATGACCAGTTTTGTGGGCCCGGCCATCCCATTCTGATGCTTCAGTTGTCATGACCAGTTTTGTGGGCCTGGCCATCCCATTCTGATGCTTCAGTTGCCATGGCCAGTGTTGTGGGCCTAGCCATCCCATTTTGTTGCTTCAGTTGTCATGACCAATGTTGTGGGCCTGGCCATCCCATTCTGATGCTTCAATTGCCATGACCAGTGTGGTAGGCCTAGCCACCCCATTCTGATGCTTCAGTTGCCATGACCAGTGTTGTTGGCCTGCCCATCCCATTCTGATGCTTCAGTTGCCAGGAACAGTGTTGTGGGCCTGGCAATCCTATTCTGATGCTTCCGTTGCCATGACCAGTGTTGTGGGCCTAACCATCCCATTCTGATGCTTCAGTTGCCATGACCAGTGTTGTGGGCTTGGCCATTTCATTCTGATGCTTCAGTTGCCATGATCAGTGTTGTGGGCCTGTCCATCCCATTCTGATGCTTCAGTTGCCATGACCAGTGTTGTGGGCCTGGACATCCCATTCTGATGCTTCAGTGGCCATGACCAGTGTTGTGGGCCATCCATCCCATTCTGATGCTTCAGTTACCATGACCAGTGTTGTGGACCTGGGCATCCCATTCTGATGCTTCAGTTGCCATGACTAGTGTTATGGGCTTAGCCATCCCATTCTGATGCTTCATTTGCCATGACCAGTGCTTTGGGCCTGGCCATCCCATTCTAATGCCTCAGTTGCCATGACCAGTGTTGTGGGCTTTGCCATCCCATTCTGATGCATCATTTGCCATGACCAGTGTTGTGGGTCTGGCCATCCCATTCTGATGCTTCAATTGCCATGACCAGTGCTGTGGGCCTGGCCATGCCATTCTGATGCTTCAGTTGCCATGACCAGTGTTGTGGGCGTAGCCAACACATTCAGATGCTTCAAGTTGCCATGATTAATGTTGTGGGCCTGGCCATCCCATTCTGATGCTTCAGTTTCCATGACCAGTGTTGTGGGCCTAGCCATACCATTGTGATGCTTCAGTTGCCATGACCAATGTTGTGGGCATAGCCATCCCATTCTGATGCTTCAGTTGCCATGACCAGTGTTGTGGGCCTGGCCATCCCATTCTGATGCTTCAGTTGCCATGACCAGTGTTGTAGGCCTAGCCATCCCATTCTGATGCTTCAGATGCCATGATCAGTGTCGTGGGCCTAGCCATCCCATTCTGATGCTTCAGTTGCCATGACCAGTGTTGTGGGCCTAGCCATCCCATTCTGATGCTTCAGTTGCCATGACCAGTGTTGTGGGCCTGGCCATCCCATTCTGATGCTTCAATTGCCATGACCAGTGTTGTAGGCCTTGCCATCCCATTCTGATGTTTCACTTGCCATGACCACTGTTGTGGGCATAGCCATCCCATTCTGATGCTTCAGTTGCCATGATCAGTGTTGTGGGCCTAGCCATCCTGTTCTGATGCTTCAGTTGCCATGACCAGTGTTGTGGTCCTAGCTGTCCCATTCTGTTGCTTCATTTGCCATGACCAGTGTTGTAGGCCTGGCCATCCCATTTTGATGCTTCAGTTGCCATGACCGTGTTGTGGGTCTAGCCATCCCATTCTGATGCTTCATTTGCCATGACCAGTGTTGTGGGCCTGGCCATCCCATTCTGATGCTTCAGTTGCCTTGACCAGTGTTGTAGGCCTAGCCATCCCATTCTGATGCTTCAGATGCCATGATCAGTGTTGTGGGCCTAGCCATCCCATTCTGATGCTTCAGTTGCCATGGCCAGTGTTGTGGGCCTAGCCATCCCATTCTGATGCTTCAGTTGCCATGACCAGTGTTGTGGGCCTCGCCATCTCATTCTGATGCTTCAATTGCCATGACCAGTGTTGTAGGCCTTGCCATCCCATTCTGATGTTTCACTTGCCATGACCACTGTTGTGGGCATAGCCATCCCATTCTGATGCTTGAGTTGCCATGATCAGTGTTGTGGGCCTAGCCATCCTGTTCTGATGCTTCAGTTGCCATGACCACTGCTGTGGTCCTAGCCATTGCATTCTGTTGCTTCAGTTGCCATGACCAGTGTTGTGGGCCTGGCCATCCCATTTTGATGCTTCAGTTGCCATGACCGTGTTGTGGGTCTAGCCATCCCATTCTGATGCTTCAATTGGCATGACCAGTGTTGTGGGCCTAGCCATCCCATTCTGATGCTTCAATTGCCAAGACCAATGTTGTCGGCCTAGCCATCCTATACTAATGCTTCAGTTGCCATGACCAGTGCTGTGGGCCTAGCTTGGGCTTAGCCATGCCATTCTGATGTTTCAGTTGCCATGACCAGTGTTGTGGGCCATGCCATCCCATTCTAATGCTTCAGTTGCCATGACCAGTGTTGTGGGCCTAGCCATCCCAATGTGATGCTTCACTTGCTATGACCAGTGTGTTGGGCCTAGCCATCCCATTCTGATGCTTCAGTTGCCATGACCAGTGTTGTGGGCCTGGCCATCCCATTCTGATTCTTCAGCTGCCATGACCAGTGTTGTGGGCCTGGACTTCCCATTCTGATGGTTCAGTTGCCATGAGCAGTGCTGTGAACCTAGCCATCCCATTCTGATGCTTCCATTGCAATGATGAGTGCTGTGGGCCTTGCCATCCCCTTCTAATGCTTCAGTTGCCATGACCAGTGTTGTGGGGCTGGACATCCCATTCTGATGCTTCGGTTGCCATGACCAGTGCTGTGGGCCTGGCCATGCCATTCTGATGCTTCACTTGCCATGACCAGTGTTGTGGGCCTAGCCAACCCATTCAGATGCTTCAATTGCCATGATTAGTGTTGTGGGCTTGGCCATCCCATTCTGATGCTTCAGTTTCCATGACCAGTGTTGTGTGTCTAGCCATCTCATTGTGATGCTTCAGTTGCCATGACCAGTGTTGTGGGCCTGGCCATCCCATTCTGATGCTTCAGTTGCCATGACCAGTGCTGTGGGCCTGGCCATGCCATTCTGATGCTTCACTTGCCATGACCAGTGTTGTGGGCCTAGCCAACCCATTCAGATGCTTCAGTTGCCATGATTAGTGTTGTGGGCTTGGCCATCCCATTCTGATGCTTCAGTTTCCATGACCATTGTTGTGGGCCTAGCCATCCCATGCTGATGCTTCAGTTGCCATGACCAGTGTTGTGGGCCTTGCCATCCCATTCTGATGCTTCGGTTGCCATGACCAGTGTTGTAGGCCTAGCCATCCCATTCTGATGTTTCAGTTGCCATGACCAGTGTTGTGGGCCTAGCCATCCCATTCTGATGCTTCAGTTGCCATGACCAGTGTTGTGGGCCTAGCCATCCTGTTCTGATGCTTCAGTTGCCATGACCATTGTTGTGTGCCTAGCCATCGCATTCTGTTGCTTCAGTTGCCATGACCAGTGTTGTGGGCCTGGCGATCCCATTCTGATGCTTCAGTTGCCATGACTGTGTTGTGGGTCTAGCCATCCCATTCTGATGCTTCAATTGGCATGACCAGTGTTGTGGGCCTAGCCATCCCATTCTGATGCTTCAGTTGCCATGACCAGTGCTGTGGGCCTAGCCATGCCATTCTGATGTTTCCGTTGCCATGACAGTGTTGTGGGCCATGCCATCCCATACTGATGCTTCAATTGCCATGACCAGTGTGTGGGCCTAGCCATCCCATTCTGATGCTTCAATTGCTATGACCAGTGTGTTGGGCCTAGCCATCCCATTCTGATACTTCAGTTGCCATGACCAGTGTTGTGGGCCTGGCCATCCCATTCTGATTCTTCAGCTGCCATGACCAGTGTTGTGGGCCTGGCCTTCCCATTCCGATGCTTCAATTGCCATGAGCAGTGCTGTGAACCTCGTCATCCCATTCTGATGCTTCAGTTGAAATGATGAGTGCTGTGGGCCTTGCCATCCCATTCTGATGCTTCAGTTGCCATGACTGTGTTGTGGGTCTAGCCATCCCATTCTGATGCTTCAATTGGCATGACCAGTGTTGTGGGCCTAGCCATCCCATTCTGATGCTTCAATTGCCATGACCAGTGTTGTTGGCCTAGCCATCCTATACTAATGCTTCAGTTGCCATGACCAGTGCTGTGGGCCTAGCTTGGGCTTAGCCATGCCATTCTGATGTTTCAATTGCCATGACCAGTGTTGTGGGCCATGCCATCCCATTCTAATGCTTCAGTTGCCATGACCAGTGTTGTGGGCCTAGCCATCCCAATGTGATGCTTCACTTGCTATGACCAGTGTGTTGGGCCTAGCCATCCCATTCTGATGCTTCAGTTGCCATGACCAGTGTTGTGGGCCTGGCCATCCCATTCTGATTCTTCAGCTGCCATGACCAGTGTTGTGGGCCTGGACTTCCCATTCTGATGGTTCAGTTGCCCTGAGCAGTGCTGTGAACCTAGACATCCCATTCTGATGCTTCCGTTGCAATGATGAGTGCTGTCGGCCTTGCCATCCCCTTCTGATGCTTCAGTTGCCATGACCAGTGTTGTGGGTCTAGCCATCTCATTGTGATGCTTCAGTTGCCATGACCAATGTTGTGGGCCTAGTCATCCCATTCTGATGCTTCAGTTGCCATGACCAGTGTTGTGGGCCTGGCCATCCCATTCTCATGCTTCAGTTGCCATGACCAGTGTTTTGGGCCTGGCCATCCCATTCTGATGCTTCAGTTGCCTTGACCAGTGTTGTAGGCATAGCCATCCCATTCTGATGCTTCAGTTGCCATGACCAGTGTTGTGGGCCTAGCCATACCATTGTGATGCTTCAGTTGCCATGACTAATGTTGTGGGCATAGCCATCCCATTCTGATGCTTCAGTTGCCATGACCAGTGTTGTGGGCCTGGCCATCCCATTCTGATGCTTCAATTGCCATGACCAGTGTTGTAGGCCTAGCCATCCCATTCTGATGTTTCAGTTGCCATGACCAGTGTTGTGGGACTAGCCATCCCATTCTGATGCTTCAGTTGCCATGACCAGTGTTGTGGGCCTAGCCATCCTGTTCTGATGCTTCAGTTGCCATGACCACTGTTGTGGGCCTAGCCATCTCATTCTGTTGCTTCAATTGCCATGACCAGTGTTGTGGGCCTGGCCATTCCATTCTGATGCTTCAGTTGCCATGACTGTGTTGTGGGTCTAGCCATCCCATTCTGATGCTTCAATTGGCATGACCAGTGTTGTGGGCCTAGCCATCCCATTCTGATGCTTCAGTTGCCATGACCAGTGTTGTGGGCCTAGCCATCCTATTCTAATGCTTCAGTTGCCATGACCAGTGCTGTGGGCCTAGCTTGGGCTTAGCCATGCCATTCTGATGTTTCCGTTGCCATGACCAGTGTTGTGGGCCTGGCCATTCCATTCTGATGCTTCAGTTGCCATGACTGTGTTGTGGGTCTAGCCATCCCATTCTGATGCTTCAATTGGCATGACCAGTGTTGTGGGCCTAGCCATCCCATTCTGATGCTTCAGTTGCCATGACCAGTGTTGTGGGCCTAGCCATCCTATTCTAATGCTTCAGTTGCCATGACCAGTGCTGTGGGCCTAGCTTGGGCTTAGCCATGCCATTCTGATGTTTCCGTTGCCATGACCAGTGTTGTGGGCCATGCCATCCCATTCTGATGCTTCAGTTGCCATGACCAGTGTTCTGGGCCTAGCCATCCCATTCTGATGCTTCAATTGCTATGACCAGTGTGTTGGGCCTAGCCATCCCATTCTGATACTTCCGTTGCCATGACCAGTGTTGTGGGCCTGGCCATCCCATTCTGATTCTTCAGCTGCCATGACCAGTGTTGTGGGCCTGGCCTTCCCATTCCGATGCTTCAATTGCCATGAGCAGTGCTGTGAACCTCGCCATCCCATTCTGATACTTCAGTTGAAATGATGAGTGCTGTGGGCCTTGCCATCCCATTCTGATGCTTCAGTTGCCATGACCAGTGTTTTGGGCCTGCCTACCCATTCTGATGCTTCAGTTGCCATGTCCGGTGTTGTGGGCCTTGCCATCCCATTCTGATGCTTCAGTTGCCATGACCAGTGTTTTGGGTCTAGCCGTTCCATTCTGATGCTTCAGTTGCCATGACCAGTGTTGTGGGCCTAGCCATTCCATTCTGATGCTTCTGTTTCCATGACCAGCATTGTGGGCCTGGCCATCTCTTTCTGATGCTTCAATTGCCTTGACCAGTGTTGTGGGCCTAGCCATCACATTCTGATGATTCATTTGCCATGACCAGTGCTGTGGGCCTAGCCATCCCATTCTGATGCTTCAGTTGCCATGACCTGTGCTGTGGGCCTAGCCATCCCATTCTGACGCTTCAGTTGCCGTGATCAGTGTTGTGGGCCTGGCCATCCCATTCTGATGCTTCAGTTGCCATGACAAGTGTTGGAGGCCTGACCATCCCATTCTGATGATGGGACTGTGGGCAGTAGTGCTGATAAATTCTTGCAAAGCTTCACAAAGTGCTGGAAGGAAAATCATTAGCACTGATAATGATATAATTTTGGGACATCCTATTCATGGAAAAGGATAAACAGGACATGCAGACCTTTTTATGCTTTGCTTTTGATGTTAGTTGTTTGATTTTTTGATGATTATGGGTATCAGCTGGCTGTAAAGACTCTGTGTTGCTGCAGTATAGCCAAACTATCAACTTATGATCTGCTGACAAGTCAATAAAAAGGCCAAAACATGCATGTCCACAACTAGTTGGGTTTGGTTTTATTGGCCTGAATATAACCATAAAGACTTAATAAATTAAAAAGGCATGGACATTCAGTAACCTTGTAGCTGAAACACTTGATATCCTTATAGGGCAGTATGTATATATCTCATGGGCCTCCATTACAGGCGGTTTAAGGTATCACACAGTGAAACTAACTTGGATGTTTTTTTCTTGCAATTTTAACTTCATGGAAAAAGGAAGCTTCAGACAATGATAGCAAAGGAGTGTGGGCAGTGCTGTTCTGTTGTTTTAGGAATGACCTTCAAAATCAATTAATAGTCTCTATTGACACATCCCCATATTTTCATTTAGATGTAAGTGATATTGTATGAAGACATTCTATTATGGCTGAGTGTTGTTGAGCACAAGCACACTAACAACAGCTTGTTGTTGTAGGTGTGACCAGTCAGTGTCAGTACACTGGGTTTTCTGAAACAGCTGGTCTGGTTTGAGAAGACATGATGCAGTGGTCCTCTCTAATTGTGGCATCACTGTGTGATTCAGCAGTGGACAAATGATGCATGGTTATTAGTACATATGTTCTATGTGTGTCTATTGTGTCACCTCTGCGGGCGGTCAAGGTGTAGATGCTGCTAATGTACATAACAGAAGGTAGATGTGTGTGTGTGTGTGTGTGTGTGTGTGTGTGTGTGTGTGTGTGTGTGTGTGTGTGTGTGTGTGTGTGTGTGTGTGCACGCACACGTGTGTGTGTGATTCCATTAAATGTGATCAAACTTATTTAACGTCTTATATAAAATAGCATCATTAAGTAGTTTCAACATACACAACGTCGAATACCAAACATGCAAAAGATCAGGAACGGAAATTTTTTTCTTTCTAAAGCTTCACACTAAAACACCCATAACACTAGCCTTGAATTTGTTTGAATATTAGTAGTGTTAGAGTTTTTTTTTAAGATAAGGTGAAGGGTTAGTGTTGGGGGTTAGGGGCAGTGTTACATTGAGGGTTAGTACGTATTATTAAGGTGGTGCAGGGAGGACAGAGGTTTCTTAATGGTATGACAGGTGACTCCTCTGAAGAGAGAGAGTTGTAAATCAATATACTTTGATTAAGATAGTTAGAAACAGCTTTGTCTTGCATGCTGAATGTAAGGCGATAAAGGGGTTGGCCATACTCTAATCGTGGTTAAGGCTGCCCTAGCTTCTGGAGTGAGACTGTCTTAAACTGAGTAACACGCTTTTAGCTGAGAAAGCATATTTTCAACTATGAGGTCTGTATGTATGATCAAGGTAGCGTCCTGGGTGTTAGTAAATGTTTTGTGGTGGTATTTTGGTGTTGCTCTTGGTGCTAATTAAGTTGATCGTGTATTTTTGGCTTTTATTTTTGTGAGCTACGAAACAGCATTATTGCTGATTTGCAGGGGTAGAGATGGATTTTTTTTTCTAGACAGATTTTACAAAGTACAGTGAAGTCCTTCTGGAGAGTCTGATCTGCTTCTTGGACTGTGGAGCTGATTGATAAAGAAATATGTATTCTACATAAAGTAAGAGGAAAGAAGTTGCAGCAGCATTGGTGATGATGTCACATATGAAGAGTGAGACTCCTACTGGGCCAAGAACCACACTGTAGAACACCTGCTGAGAAAGTGCCTATAGAAGAGGGTTGGTTGTTGTTCAGTAAAGAAAATGTCCAGTTTGAGAGGCTGTTTGAGAGCCATGATGCGACGACGTTTGTGCTAAACTCTATTTTATGCAGTTTTTTGTAAGAGAAGGGATTGACTGATGCCTTCAATGACTTTTTGTTTGGGTTTATGAACACATAAGCACATAGCTGACCCTCCTTTACGGACTTGTAAATATTGATGCAGTAAAGACGTCAATGAGAGTGTTATGAGCACCATGGAAATCATTTGTCGGTCTATTAGAAGTCTGTAAGAGTTGATTTTCAATGATAAATAGTTTTTTCCAAATAGTTTTATTATGGAGCACAGTATGGAGATAGATAAATTGTCTTGTGACCTGCAAGGGGGGGTGTGTCTTGGAGGAGTGGGACAATAAGTTTGTGTCTGAATTGTGTTGGAATAATACTTGAAATGGTCGGTTGAAAATATGTTAAGGGTTCAGCAACACCTTGGCTTGTTAGTGTTATGTATGATATCAGAAAAATGTAAGAATTGAAGTTAAGAAATCAAGTTGTGTAGCATTTAAAAATTATTCCAGTTAACTTAGGAGTCTTCCTTTAGTCTTCGTATTACTGAGATTTCTAGATTTTCTTTCCCTTTTACATCTAAAGAACTGTATGATTATAATTCATTATTTTTTCTAATTACAGTTTTAAATTAACTGATTATGTCTTACTCAAAAAGAAATTAGATTTTTCAAATATTACCTTATGCTGTATGTTACTAAAGCATATCTTAATGCAAATGTGCTTTTTTCTGTACCACTTGTACAACAAACTTCACATTATGTAGTTTCCACTTACTGGTACTGACTATTCTTGATATAACTGCTAATTTTACATTTTGCAGTCTTCTTGTGGGACTTTCCAACTTCTGTTCTTGTGGTAAAAATTAGGGATGCTTTTCCATTTTGCTAGAAATTTCCAGAAATCGTGCCTCATTATGCTACTATTTTAATGTCTGTACTGTTTGGCCGCTGTACTGTTTTTGTTATTCCTGAAAATACTCACTGATTTGATTGTACACCTACCTGATAAATACAATAATGAATAACAAAAGTAAAGGTGAGTTCTGAACTTCTGTATTGTTATCAGACTACATTCATCTAATGTTAACAAAGCCAGGAGCTATTCCATTACAGATATACACGATGTCTGGGGTTATTTTTTCTTGATATAATTTTTTAATCTAGTGTACTGCATTCTCATTTGGTCATTGCTTTGCTTTAATGATTATGTGACCTCAGAGTTTGTTATTAATTTAGGGTGTGTGAAGCACACCACCCCTATGGAAAATATCTTTCCAATGGTTCAGTTTTGTCTGATTTGTCCTTTTCACATGCAAGTGTGATTTGCAGTATCTCATTTCCGAAGCATGTACCAACTATTCTAGGAATGTAGGTCTTGTGATGTAATAAGTACATTACAAGAGATGCACCTGGCTGTATAGTGTACATCAGTAAATTAGATTTTACCTCCGACTTACTGTGTTGAGTAGCTTTGTAATAAGTGGAATGCTTCTGTTTGACACAACACTGAAAATGCAAACAACTGCTACTTGAAGATTGAAATGAACTCAAACACGACATGGAGACTGCAGACTGGTTCAACTGCTTTTGTGAATGACAAAAGAATACATCAGGTGTCTGAGCTGTGTTTTCAGTGAATAACAAGACCAGAAATAACAGATTATTGCCATTTCAGAAACAATGTGCTTACACTGACATTTCTTTCACACCTCTCCAAGATTAAATTGTATTGACCAGATTTCCTCTATGTTTTTAACCTTATAAGTTTTTAATAATTGTGTACTATGCATGACAAAGCAGAGAGGTTCTAAATTATTTTGCATACACTGTTAGATATGCCTAAATTAGTTAAAGATCTGGCAACTTAAAGAAAATAAAGGGTTTTTAAAGCTTTGAAGTTTTACCCAGTGAAGACTCCATACTGGAAAAATGCTAGAAGTTATTTCTTGTGGTGAAATTACAAAATTTGCTGTTATCATAACAATGACTTCAAGAGGGTAATGATAAATGGATATGCAAAGCAGTAGAATGTAAGATGGGAGATGAGCAGTTTGCATTCAGATCAGGATGCAATACAACTGACCTGATGTTTGCAGTGAGACAGATAGCTAAGAAGAAGCTGGAGATGAGGAAAGAGTCCAACTGGGCATTCCTAGACTTGGAGAAAGCATATGACAAGGTCCAAAGAAAGCTAATCTGGGCAGTACTGCGGTGGTTCGAAGTCCCAGAAACATTGGTAGAATTAGTGCAGGCTATGTACAAGAACCCAATAACTCAAATACGAACAGTGTTCGGCCTCACGGGGGGGAGGGGGGGCTCCCAGTGGGAGTGGGTGAACACCAGGGTTCAGCTCTGAGCCCAATGCTGTTCATACTGGTGATGGACTACATTAGCAAACAAGTTGGAGGGGACAGATCAACAAAGTTACTCTCTCAAAATGATGTGGCATTGCAGGCAGACTGAACAAGAACTTCAGCAAAGATAGGGGAATGGAATGCAAAACTGAAGCACACGGGATGAAATTAAGCATAGATAAGACAGTGGTAATGGCAGCAAATTGGGGAAATCAGAAGAAGCTGAGAATTGAGATAGAAGGGAAGACAGTGGAACAGGTAAATAGCTTCAATTATCTGAGAGGGGTGGTTGAGGAGAACAGAAGTCTGAATGAAGAAGTCAAAGCTAGAATCAGAGGGGCTGCAGCCAACTGGCATAGAGTGTCAGGTGTAGTCTATGACAGAAGACTGCCAAAGAAGCTGAAAAGTAAGGTGTACAAGACAGTGGTGTGACCAGTACTACTGTATGGTACAGAAACCTGGGCAGTAAAGGCAGAGCAAATAAAGAAGATAGAGGTGATAGAAATGAAGTGCCTGAGAAGGGTGGAAGGATACAAACTGTGGGACAGATGAAGAAATGAGGTCATAAGAGCAGAAGCCTAAGTAGCTCCAATTGTAGAAAAGGTCGAAGAGAACAGATTATGATGTCCAGGCACATGTGCAGAAAAGCAGAAGACAATCTGGTGAAGAAGATTTGAGACAGACAGGAAGAAGTAAGAGGAAACGAGGACTGCAGAAAACAGGTGGATGGACTATATGAAAGAAGATCTTCTACAGTCAGGCATGAGTGTGGAAGAAGGCAAGAGTGTGGCACTGAATCGAGAGAGATGGTGACAGTTAACATGATACCCCGACCCCATATAGAATATGGGAAAAAGGGGGATGATGATGATGATGATAAGCAGCATACATAGATTAGCTATGGGGAACATTGTTGTTTCAGCCTGTATTTCCTAGCTGGTATTTATCAATAAAGAATTATTTTTGATAGCGAAGGAAATCTACCATGGTTGCTGGGAAAATATATTTACATTGCTTGCCCCTATAAATGTATAGTGAACACTTTAAAACTGTGCATTAAGCCCTTTATTCAGAATTTATACTAGGGGAATGTGGCTCTTTCTGAAAGGACAGTCTGAAGAATAAAGATGGAGGGAAGTATAGTGTATTCTAAGTCAGTTTTGAGGCTGACCTCTGGAAATCTTAAGCATTTAAATGCTTCACCAAAGGAAATACCACTTGGAGCCTATATTCCATAGCTTTAACCTTCCTTTTTTGTTTTACTGAGGAATTTTATTCACAAAAAATGTCTCTCTCTTGTTGTATTATACTAACATAATACTGTTTGGAGCTTACTTTGAAATAGCCATTGCTACCGCTCTATGTTAAATTAACAGGAACATTTGCTCATATTATTTGTTTTTTAAATTGCTTCTTAATATCAATAAATACTTGTTCTTTGTGTAATTTTACAACTAGGCTGAACATGAAGACAGTTCATATAGAACAATGCTCTACCCTGTTTAGCAAATAAATACATGTTGCATTGCATGTAGCCCATTTTTAGTTTTGCCTTGCTAGGATGAGTGAAAAGTCCACACCTGGGTACAGATTAACATTTCTGCCCCAGAAAGCCTAAATTTGTTACTTGAAAGTGTTCTTAATTCCTTTCTATTAAAGTCATTAATACTATGCAATGTCAATTTCCATTAGCTGTAAGCAATGGGTATTAATTCTAGTAGTTTTATACCTGATCATAGATATTTTGTTCATTTTATTTTTCTTTTTTCCTTCAGTCAATCTTTCTAAGGCCTTTTTCACTTTAGTATTGCTTCACTGTCTTGTGTAAATCATATCAGACTTTTTCAATGGATATACTTTACCTTTTTGTATGGGATACTATATCTTGAAGTGACATTATTTTATTTCAGGATCATTTGTACCTTCTTATCCTCACCCTTAACATTTACGCTAGATGAAGCTGACAGTTGAATTGCTGCTATATTTTATATTTTATGTTCTAAGCAAGAAGGGCAGGGACCATGCTACAGTTAATTCTCAAATAAAACAGACAATATTGGGCATATGAAAAGTGAGGTCTGGTAAGTGATTATTGTACTACATGAAGTTCATAAATGGGTGTTAAAGGCCACTCCGATGGCATAGAGTGATAAAACGCTAAGTATAGCCAGCCAACTCAAGTACAATTAGTGGATTGGAGCTGCAGGGAGGATGAGCATACCCATCCCAAGTGGAGGATGATGTATGGGTAGGCACACAGTGCAATAAGGAACTTCCTGGTGGAGGCAGGAAGGTCACTTGTGATGTACATCTGCTACATGGGTCTGGGCAGCTTGCTGATGGTAGCATCTTGAAGATGTATGGAGTGGAGGGGTGCAGTCTGCTCATTGCATGACCCCCTGGGTGAATGTCTAGACATACAAAGACATACATAGACAAAAAATGGAAAAATAAACCCCTGATGAGGATCAGACAGCATGACTCCTAAGATGCCCTTGCATTTTGTGATGGTCTTGGCTTAAATGTGGTATTCATGTGGGGGTGATTGCAGTGGTCAATAGACTCAGTGAACATGTGGGGTACTGGAATGGCTGTCAGAATGATACCACGGGAAAAAGAAAGCAAAAAAAAAAAAGAATTGGGTGTTAAAGTGTTATAATGCAAGCCAGATAATATTGCCTTAATAAATTCATGTGCATCTGAGTAACAAGCACTAAGACATATTAAATGGGTGCTAACCTATTGCTTGCTATGTAGCTAATAATTGTGCTACTCACAGATGAAATGGCTCCTTCACGAAGCATAATCCCCCCTTCTTTGCCTCCCATTTCAGTGGAATCAGGAGAGGGATATGTGGTACGGCCCTTTACATTGGAACAAAGCTCCTTCCAGTCTCCCGAGGCTGGATAACCAGTAGTAGTACATTGGATGCCACTTGGTTCAAAGAGCTGAAGGCTCCTGTGTTTTTCCTGAGGCTCCTTGTAGGTTCATCTTATTAGCAGCAGATCAGACAACCATCCTGATCACTCTGATTTTAAAGACTGTATGTGACCCCTGGTTCACACCTTCTATGTAAAGGTGAGGCAGCTTTTAACTTGAGAAGGCAGTCAAAACACTGTGTGAGTAAATATTTCCAGTAGTATGGTATTGTGATTAATACACAGCATGATTTTAGCACTGAACAAGGCACAGCTATACCCCTAATTAAATTCCCACACAAGTCCTGAAGGTGAAGATGGGGACTCCACTGATACAGCTTAGCTGACTGCCACTGAGAGCCCCTATGGGCTGGGCTATCACTTTTTCCATGATAACTTTGATAAGAGTGTCTGAATACACTTTCAACTGGTTGGATGAAGTACTACTTAAGTGTCAGAAAGCATTGAATGAAAATAGCTAACTCTGTGTTCAGGCTGCATAAAGCTGCTAAAGTTATGAATTATGGGTCAGTACTGGGTTTCTGTTGTATTTGCTGTTCATTAATTAAAATATAGATATTTGTAATATGCATATAATGTTACTGTAATTTTCACTGTGTTGTTTATTTATTTATTTTCATTTGTTGACTGAGTATGTCCAACTAGATGTAGAAATGCTTTTCAGTGGAGGCCCAGGGAGAAAAGCTCCATTGGTTCAGTACATGATACAATGTAAATGAACCCAGGCAGATTAAACACTAGTCTCATCTTTGACTGTTCAGTATTAGAAAATGATACCCAGTAGTATATTTAACTGGTTTACATTACATAAAAACATGTAGACTAAAAGCATAAATTCACATTGGCACACTACATTCACACTAGTACAATAACACTATCAACTACATTCACACTGGTACAATCACACTATCATGTTGAAATGGAATATATTATATACAAGCATTTGCAGCGTAACAACTGTAAATATGGTTGTGCAAAACACACACACACACACACACACATATATATATATATATATATATATATATATATATATATATATATATATATATATACTTGTATTAAACTGTGAGTTAGACAAGCTATTCAGGTGGCATTAGGGCATATTCAGTTGGTAGAATAGTAAGTGGTAAGTTGTTGGCATAACAATATTAGTTGTGGATGTTAAAAGTACGAAGAAGTGCTAGTCTAAGAGTAGAGAGTATAGCAGTAGTTACAAGGTACTTAGACTGTATACATTTAATTTACAAACGAGTCTTCATTATTTATTACCAAGACCCAAATGCTTTGTTTTTTGGGGGGGGGGGATGTGGGAAACTGCTGATAAGGGAGAGGGTTGTTTGTGTTATAGTCAGCCAGGAGTCCTTGAGATGGTCTTTTTGTTGATCTTTGAAAGTGGACAGTTAGCCATTGAGTCTTAGTGTTAGAGGTAGAGCATTCCATAGTTTTGGGATGTGAATGGAATAAGGGTCTTTCCCTGCTGAGTGGATAGTAAGGCTTTGTTTGTTGAGTGTAGGCTTCTAAGGGGGTAGTTTCTGCTGGGTAAATAGGTTTGGAGAAACATTATAGGCTGGAATACCTGTTATGTTTATGCACAAGGTTGTGAGATACAACAATTTGTGAGTAGCTGAGGTAATGAGGTAGCCCTAGCCAGTTGATGTTTTTAAGGCAGTGCAATGATGGATCCTATAAGGGAGTTTACAGGCAGACCTGGTAATATAGTTGTAGCTTGGAGATTTGGTTGGCATGGAAATTTACAAGTATACAGGAGGAATAATGTATTGTTGAAGCAGATAGGTGGATGCTGTAGTTTTTCTGCTATATTTGGTGAGGTAATGTTTTATTCAGCATAAAGTCCAAAATTTTGATGTGCCTTTTTAATTATTTCTTGTACGAGGTCAAATTGTAGAGTTTCATCTACAGTAACACCTATCAGCTTAATATGTGTAACCCTTTGAATTTGTGGGTTGCTCGACAAATTGATTTTGAAGCCCAGATTAGTGTCTGCATGAGATTAATGAGGTAGAGAAGCAGTTTGTCTTTTCTGGATTTAGCAGACATTGAGACTAGTCTAGCCAAGGTTCAGTGAAAGAGAAGAACTCTTAGGCGACTGTTTGGAGTTTAGACATATTGTCAGCTACACAGATGAGAGATGAGTTACCTGCATACTGAATGACAGACAAATGGATGGAGGCTTTATGGAGGTCATTTATGAAGATATCAAATAGTAGGAGTCCTAAGACAGAGCCTTAAGGTACCCCAGTAGTGACTAAATGAAAGAAAGTGAGAGCTGATTGACACTTTACAGCTTGGTGTCTGTTGGTTAAATAGCTGTTGAACCAATGGAAGCTGGAGTGTTAAAGATCTATGAACTGTAGTTTTTGAAAAAGCTTGTCATGTCAGACAATGTCAAAAGCCTTTGACAGACCCAACAATAGTGAGGAACCCATTTTGTCATTGTGTCTTTTATGGTCAATGGTATTGCCCAAGTCCAGGAAAGCAGTTGTTATGCTGTGATTTGGTCTAAATGCATGTTGGATAGACTAGAGGATACTGCTAGTTGTGAGGTGATGGAGTGGTTGGCACTGCTATTTGTGAGGTGATGGAGTGGTTGATACTGCTAGTTGTGAGGTGATGGAGTGGTTGACACTGCTATTTGTGAGGTGATGGAGTGGTTGATACTGCTAGTTGTGAGGTGATGGAGTGGTTGATACTGCTATTTGTGAGGTGACGAGTGGTTGATACTGCTAGTTGTGAGGTGATGGAGTGGTTGATACTGCTATTTGTGAGGTTATGGAGTGGTTGATACTGCTATTTGTGAGGTGACGAGTGGTTGATACTGCTATTTGTGAAGTGATGGAGTGGTTGATACTGCTAGTTGTGAGGTGATGGAGTGGTTGATACTGCTATTTGTGAGGTGATGGAGTGGTTGATACTGCTATTTGTGAGGTGACGAGTGGTTGATACTGCTATATGTGAGGTGATGGAGTGGTTGCTACTGCTATTTTTGAGGTGATGGAGTGGTTGAGCACAAACCCATATTTCTATGATTTTTGAGAAGAGAAGAAGGATGGCAATTGGCCTATAGTTTGATAAGTCTACAGTGTCCTCCTCTGTGCAAGGGCCCGATGTAAGATGTTTTTCCAGATAAATGGAATTTAGTTGTATTGAACTGATTTGTTGATTAATATAAACACTATGTAGCTACTGCATCTACAGCAATTTTAAGGTACTTGACTGGAAGGTTTTCTATGTCTAGGGTGGTGTATTTTATTTTGAGAAGAAATAGTTTGATTATAGATGTTGGAATTGTTTTTGGTGTGAAAAAATATTGTGGATGTCAATGTGCAGATAGCTAGGAAGATTAGTGCTCCTGTTGGTTTTAATAAGTTTGGTAACAGTTTTGATGAAGTAAGTGCTGAAACTGGTGGCAATAACTTTCAAGGAAAGGTTAGGATGGGTGCTGGTTACTGCCTCCAGAGGCTCAAAAAGCTTTAACGTTGTTTTAGTTAGAGTTTTGGGGTGTTAGGTATTAGTTTATTTTTGCCTGTGGTGACTTTACTTTCAATGGGGTTAGAGAGTTGACTGCATATCTGGTGGCTTTGCTGTTTTCTGATTTAACCAGGATTTTCAGGCTTTATCTCTTTTATGAATTAATTCTTCAGTTGTTTGTGCTAGGCATGGTGCAGGATTTACATTTACTCTCTTTTTTCTCATGGAAGCCCTTTTGTTGAGTATATTGAGAAAATTTTGATTAATTTCTACTGTTGTATTATGTAATGTCAGGCTTGTTTATCAAATTTTGTGATGTTGCAAACTATGTTATAGTTACGTTGCTTTGGAATACTTCAGGACATTATTTGGTAAAAGGTTATTAGGTGTGCCTGAGAGAATGCTGGTGAATGTAATTTTGCTAGGATAAAATACTAGAATCCTGATGAGGTATTGTATGATTTATTATACCTTGTGCGGGTGGTGATAAGCTGTGTGAATCCATTTAAGTTTATTGAGTGCTGAGATTTGCTAATGGTGATTGAATTCCATTTGTGTTAATGTCACCTAAAATAATTGTTACCTAGGATTGTTACTCACTACCCTGGAGAGTACATCGCCAGTTGTAGGGATATTATTGACTGAGGGATGTATAGAGTAATGAAGCAGATACTTTCATGGTTGTAAATTTTGAGAAAGGAGATAACTAGTTCAACATTATTGAGGAGGGAATGGTGTTTAGTAGGGGCTTAGGGTAAAACAATTGCTATGCCACCTCCTTTTTTACCATTTACATCTGTACATAGTGTATCATAGCCTGGTGGAAGTATTTCCCCATCTCTGGGTTCTGCTTTTACCCATGTTTCAGTTATAGAGGTGATGTCTGGGGAGTGGTCAGAAATACATGCATGTGAGTCTGTGAGTTTATTGCTCATACTTCATGGATTGACGTTGATAAGGTTTAGAGGAGCTTTACTGTATGGTTTAAAATAAAAGTAAGTTAAGTTGTTTCTTGGCCAAAGGATAGGGTGAATGTCCCCCAAAGTACATTGCATGGTAGAATGTAGGTGGGGGAAAAATGTTTGCATTTGGCTTGTG
The DNA here is from genome assembly GCF_019279795.1 of Protopterus annectens. Classification (NCBI taxonomy): domain Eukaryota; kingdom Metazoa; phylum Chordata; order Ceratodontiformes; family Protopteridae; genus Protopterus; species Protopterus annectens. Next base: position 939,081,332 of record NC_056746.1, read on the forward strand.
GTAGTGTGAGTATTGTGGGATGTGTTTGAAACAGTTTCAGGTCGGTATCCTTGAAAATACGAATGTCAGTATAGTTCTATAGGGTCAGTGTAGTTCTATAGGGTAGGAGAAATTGTTACTGTGCAGTTATCAGTGTCTCTTATAAATGTAAAGAAGGAGGTAGGTAAGAGTAGGTTGGGACGCAGGACAGAATGGTAGGATGTTTGACTTTTGTCAAAGTTGAAACAAGAATTTCAGCACATAATATGAGATAGTCCCGCACTACAGAACTCATCAAGTATAAATTGTCAGTAGGGGAGGAGGATCAGAGAACAGTATATTACAACTGGTAGTCAGAGTTTACCAAATATTTCTCTATAAAAGGAAATGAAACAGGTCAAAAATGCAGCAGGTAAGCTCACTTGTATCTGTAGTCTGCAGTACAATACCTAATTTACCTAGAGGTCTTCTTAGAGCTGGCATTTCCATTCAACAACACAGCAGCGGGAGCAGGCAAAAGGTAAGCAGCTGCTGTCACCAGCAGGCAAAAGGTAAGCAGCTGCTGTCACCTACAATCAGGGATGCTTTTCAAAGTCTACTAGTATCTCTCCACAGGGTCACTCTAGGAGTTGGATACGACTCATAAGGGAGTGAGTGAGTGAGAGCTCATATGGATTCAATGCTTCCTTAAAGTGGTGAATATTAGCAGCTCTGGAGAGATACAGATATATACGTCATACAGTTAGAATGGGTATGGAAAAGACAGGTATCACGAAGTGTAATAGCAGTGTGAGAAAATCAGAAATAACTACATCCAAACCAGACATTGCTGAAGCTGGGCCACAAGGGCTAACTTCCCAAAATTTTCACTGAGAATTTTGTCTTTGTACAATAACCTGGGGTCTCTACATCTGACCCAGATACTGCTGTAGTTCTGCCACAAGGGACAACTCCCAAAAATATTCACTGAGAATTCTGTCTTTGTACAATGTTAGCAAATTTAACTCAAAGAACCGTGCTGTGTATTAACTTTATCTAGTAAAAAACATGCCTGCTTGTGCCGGAAACTAGTTGTTAACATCCCCCCACCTGACATAGTTGTCCTTGTACTCTAAGGCCCACTCAGTATGTTTGCAACTGTCCTTTCTCTTGACCAATAGATTACACTTTATATGCCAGTTACCTAGTCTTCCTAGTTAACAGGTTTCTGCATTCAGGAACTGAAGAAAAAACTGTTGTACTTGGTGCCTCTCTACTAATTGCTCTGCAACGGCTATAAACTGATTACTGTCTGTTATAATTTGACCTGAGGATAGGAGAATCACAGTAGTAGAATGTATTGCTAAATATCCCCCTCACTCTTTTCTTCTGTTTCACTCAGTCACCAGCTTCCTCACATCGCAAGTAAGTGTCATATGTTCAAAACAAAAACCAGCTGTAGAAGAAGCAATAAACACGATTTTATTACATCTTCAGAATCAATTCTAAACACACACACTTATATACATTTCAATCAAATCATTATTCAATTATTAAACACCAACATTAATAGTCAAATTCCATCAGTAGGAATAGAAAAAGATGTATGTGTTGAAATCATATATGTTTTATAATTATATTTATGTATGTTTATTTAAAAACTATTAGCTGTAAATATAGCTATTATATTTTAATGTGTTAAATGTGAATAAAAATGTTTGTACATATGTAAATAAATATATAAACCCATATGTACAATTAAATTACAGATGAATATATATATGCTTATAAAAATACTATTCAAAAAATTGCTATAAATATCTATAAGTAAATACATAAAGCCATGCCATAACTCCATGTGTTCATATAATAAAAATATATATGATTAATGAATGTATAATAAAACAGTTAATAATATAAAACAATTGATAATATAAAACAAATGATATTAATAAAGCCTCCCACTATGGGTATCATTCAATAAATGTAGAATAATGAAATATAGAATAGTTTTGTAACTAAGAGCCATAAATTGCAATGCAAAGTAGTTTAGAAAATTAATAATTATTACTATGAATATTTTTAGTGCTGGTGTAATGGATATGCAATCATTTAAGCATCAAGTCTTAGCTGCCATATCATTTCCTCTAAATTCTCCACAATTTCCAAGGCCCAAATGTCTATAATCTTCCAGGCCTTTGGTATAGCAGCTACTGTACTTTTAGCTTTTAAATCTTCTTTGCTTGTCATTCTAGAGGCCCTGATCATCATTTGAAAAGTTCTTTGATAGTTTGACATCTAGATAATGAATACTCAGATGTAAAGACATATTTCCATGTTTTCAAGAATAATTCTCTTCAAACCATACAAGACCTGTAAATTTTTCATTATAATTTAAGTTATTTATTTTTCTTAATAAGTCCCATGTGATAACCAATTTTACATCAATGTTAACTCTTATTGTTCAATATATTAAGCATTCTCTTTATATTTAATGATGCCAAAAGCTTGTTTTCTTCATCCATTCTCAAAACTCATTATCATTTGTATTAAATCACAGATAAATTCAAGTTTAAAAAGTATCAGATCCATTTCTGTAAAATTAAAAATGTTAAAATCATTATATGTACAAACTATGGAGTTGACTATCAAAAGATTTATTCAACCAATAATATATATATGCTTATAAAAATATGTGTCATATGTTATTACATTTCTCTTTGTTCTAAGACTGTGTAGAACAATGAATATACCTTGGTAGTGTGTAGTATATGTATCAATTTTATTGAAATTTTATTGAAATCATATCAGCTTTTTGTATATTGAGCCTGTGCCCTGTAACAAGTATGTAATGAAAGTTGCTGTTGTTTGCTAAATGCATATATATACATATATATATATATATATATATATATATATATATATATATATATATAAGCGGTAATGGGGGCATGCAACCGTTTGAAGGTGGTGTCGAGCTGGCACCTGCTGTTGACATCTACTACTCTAAATCATTAGCGAACTGGAGTTCTGCTGTGGCGACCCCTTACTGGGAAAAGCCGAAAGACAAACAACAACAACAACATATATATATATATATATATATATATATATATATATATATATATATATATATATATATTTATGTATGTATGTATATGAAACCCTGTTTTGACACAGTGGCTAATCCCAGCAATGTTACTAAGTGATGGTTTTATGTAGCGCTTATCAGTGTAGTGCTATGTTATGATAACTTGTTTTATACAGTTCTATTTATACACTGCATTACTGTGAGTCTCTATCAGTATACCTCCTGCTAACCTACTTTCAGCTTATATTCATAAACTTTTTTACCTTTTCTCTATTCTCATTCTTTTCCCATATTCTCTTGCTCTAACTCACTCTGGTCCTTCCTCCATCTCTTTTTATAATGAGTATAAACTTTATTGCGTCAGTATAATATGAGCGTTTAGTACAGTTTTTCTCTTTTCTTTCCTTTCCTTTCAGAGGCTGGGGTTTCTACATAGGTTCATAGGTTCATAGGTAGGTACTAGGCTATCGGCCCAAGGGCCTACATAAGCCTAGCCAGCAATGTTCCATAGCTTATGCCACCCAAGAAAGTTATTTTCCTGTGCCACTGTCCAGCAAACACACAGAAGTGATACCCGGGGTGTATTTCCTATTTCCCATCCACTCATCAAGATTTTTCTTGAAGAATGCTAATGAAGAACTTGCTTGACATAGATGGGTAGCTTGTTCCAGAGTATAGGAAGTCTCTGGGACAGGAATCTATCCCTCCAGCATGTCCTGTTTATTGTGGTGGCAAGGTTTAGGTCCCTAGAGTGTGTAGCTCGGAGGACTGGGATTTCTTGAGGTGTAGCATGTAGAACAGCTCTGGGTTTGACATAGCTTTATATATAGAGAGCACCTCAGAGTAGGCGATATGCTACGGAGTAAAGCTGGAGTTTTTTGAGGCGGTCAGTGTGGGGCATTTGTTTTAGGCCAGTAATCCTCTTTGTGAGGTACTTCTATGGCCTTTCCAGCTGCTGCAGATGTCTTGTGAGGTACGTGTCGAGTAGAGGGGAACAATGACCTCCTTTTTCCTGGATGAGAACCCTTTTATGATGAGGTGTGCCACATAGTAGGACTTCCTGACTACTGTGGCGATGTGACTATCAAAGGAGAGACTACTGTCCACCTGGGTCCTAAGGTCTCTTATCACACATTTGGTGTTAAGTAGATTGCTGCCTATGTGGTAGTTCATGGGTACAGAGTTTTTACCAAAGGGAATGACACTGCACTTTTTGGCATTGAGCTTGAGGCCATAGCTCTGACACCAGGCATCTGTCTCAGTGAGGCCCTTCTGTAGGATGTCCACATCATTTGGGGACTTGACTATGGCTCCTAGTTTGCAGTCATCTACGAACTTCATTAGCCAGAGGCCTTCTGTGTTAGCCTGTACTTCAGAGAAGTAGATACCAAACAGGAGAGGTCCCAGGATGGAACCCTGTGGTACTCCACTTGTCACTGCTTTGAGGTCAGATTTGGAGTCTGCAACTTTTACAGTGTGGGTTCTGTCCATGAGCCAGTTGGCAACCCATCTTGTGACGTAGGGATTTTTACCTCGTTTAGTGAGTTTAGCTATAATTCCAGAATGGAGGATGGTGTCGAAAGCCTTGGCGAGGTCAAGATAGGCTGTGTGAACCACCTTACCCTCATCCACGGCTTTGGTGACTGCCTCAAAGAAGTCGATCAGGTTCAGGAGGCATGATCTGCCTTTCACAAACCTGAACTGGGTGGAATCCAGAGTTTGGAGGTTACCAATGTCTTTGTTTAGGAGTTCCATGATGATACGTTCCATGGCCCAGATACTGTTGAAACTCTGCCAAAAGGGCCAATCTCAAACATTTTCACTGAGAATTTTGTCTTTGTACAATACACAACTTGAAGAACTTTGTTGTGTATTATCTTCATCTAGTCAAATATGTGCCTGCCTGTACTGAAAATTAGCTGTTAACATACTTCCTGAGAGAATTGTTCTTGCACTTTAAGCACCACTTACTAAGTTGGCCTCTGTCCTTTATCTTGACCAATAGGTTGCACTGTATTAGCCAATTAGTTGTCCTGGCTAACAAGTTTTCACATTCAGAAAATGAAAAACAACTGTTTTACTTGGTATATCTCTGCTAATTGCTTTGCATTGGCTATAAACTGATTACTGTTTGTTATAATTTGACCTGAGGATGGAAAGATACTCTTCAAAAACAAGTATCAATAATTTCCCAATATGCTAAACTCTTTCTAAGAGGAGGAGACATTCACCCTAATCCTGGCCACACCTATCACAATGAACATCAAGACAATGCTTTTCCCCACACTACTCTAACCCTAAAGTGGTCAATGCCCAACCTCAGTCAGGGCTGGCCTTGGCTGAAATGGCGCCCTAGGCAAAGTACTGCTCTGGCGTCCCTTAAGCCCCACCCACACCATATTCAAGCCACACCCCTATTTGAGCTACACCCACATATTGGCCACTCCCACAAACTCCACTCCAGTTCTTTCAATGTTTAAATGCATGAAAAAAACAGTCATACTGTGACACCTTAAGACTGCAATTGAAGGCTGAATGCTCCTTAATAAACCTGCTTGATCTGTTGCTAGTGTAGAGTTTCTCTACAGTCATGAAAGACTGTATTAACCTTTTTGCAAGGTGCATTTAAAAAGAATATATCATAACTGCTTGCAATACAGAGTTCCATAATACTGACAGTGAATGCACCCAAAAGAACACCAACATAAATCTCAATGCCTCTCTATCTCTAGCGATATGTCAAAGACATGCATCTGAAGCATTTCTCCCCAGGCAACTGAAAGTTGGTCTCATTCCAAGTCGGACCATGTGTAAACAAAGGTTTAAAAACAAAAATCACCTCTAGATACACCTCTAGATACACCTCTGGTGCCCAAGCAGTGTAGGAAACACTGTAAAGGATTAACCATTGACAAAAGGAAATGGGGATGAAGTGAAAGCAAACTGCAGTACCTATACATCCATCCATATGATGGACTGCTTTGTATTCTGTGTTACAGCATGTGAAAATTCAGTAAATCCATACTCTGGAATCAAAATCATAGCGTACAGAAATTAAAACACACTTTTCATTAAGTCTCACTTCATTTAGCAAGTGCAAGTACCAATTTCAAGTGTGATACAAGACCGTATGGCTAACTCAATCAAACGCAACTACAAGATCCATCCAACTGCATGCATCTTTTGCAGACCAACAAAGCATTTCTAACACTGGGAATAAAAGTTACCAACTACTTTGGCAGTGACTTGAGGTATCAGGTAAAAGGCATAAATTTTGTATAAAAGCACATAAAACTAAATCAAGCATTGCAGTGCCCTTAGTTTGGTCATACATTCAGCATACAATTACCGCTGATTAAAACAGACCTGAAATGTGAGCAGGAAGATTGGGGTCAACAAGCATTTTAATTCCAAATTGTAGATTTTGCCTAGAACTGTTATATTATGCACTCATATGTATAATGGAAAAAAAAACAGATACACGTCAGTTTAACATTTTCAGTTACTAGTTAAAATAAATAAAGTAGTAACAAAATAGTATGTGCTACACAAAAAGTGGAAATTTTTTAAATAGTCTGCTTTAGAGCAAAATCCACTGTTTTAAATACTGCCGCTTGAAATTCTTCTACAGTCCTTTCTGCCTCAAAATAGAACTACCGTACCTGATAAATATTTGAACCACATTTTTTGCATACATATTCTACATAACAAATATATAAAATGATATACCAGTGACAGGAGAATCCAAGCTAAGTCTCATGTAACCCGTTAACTCATGACTGTACTAGCTAAACTTATTTTCCACAGCATGTAACAGAAATGAATCACTATATTACAAGATTCCTCCTTTAGAAAACTGTAAGGAAGAGGAAGGAAATGCACTCATACTTTTAGTGATCTCTCTTTTTCATAACACTGTTATGCCCCCTAGAAAATATATCACTCTGGCCCACTTATTTCACATGCCTTAGGTTCCCCAGCCCAGCTCAGCAGTCCAAAGAATTCACTCTCTCCACTAAACCTCAACTTCCCTGTCACAGACCAGTCAAAAGTGTGATCTTGGCCACTTAGCCTTTATACTACTTGCTATACAGCCATAATGCACATCCAAGTTAAAAATATAAATGCTAACATTTAAAACATTTTTAAAAAAACATCTGTGTGAAATGTTAAAACTTCTATCTGCCTCATGCTTAAAACAGTGGTTTAACAATAAATCGAATGTGAATGAATAATTATTAAACGCTACAGAACAAACTACTGGTGTGATCCATTAACTGATGCACTGCATTCCCTAAACATCTGGGAAGGAAACAAGTTGCCAGCCAGCAATGCTACACACAGTTTCTTCACAATTAACTCTTCTCAGCACTGAAGAAAAAGCTGTAAATAAATCGCTATCCAAACATTTCCCTTTCATATCAAATATTCTTCTCCTGGTCAGTTTTTGGTTACAAGTAAATAACCTGCACACGGATGTCCCCCTCACCAGGCTGGATAAGGACAAGGTTACATTTAGCTGCTTATCAGATGCCAGGATCAGTCAAGTCACTCAAGCACTTACCACAAGTACCAGTATAACTCCGACATAGTCCATGTGGGTGTGCATGACCTGAGACATAATACCTCACTGAACTATATGCATACAGATATGCCTGAGCTCTTAGATTGTGTGTCTCAGGTAGGTATGAGCCTATCTTTGAGCTGCATTTTGCCATCACCAAAGAGGATGCCACAATACCAACAAAAATGATTGATTTTAACAACTGGCTTAACTTCTGGTGTCAGTGCAAGGGGATCCAATATCTGTCAGCCTGGGAGGACATGGTTGGCGGACCACACTACTTTGCCACAGATGGTCTTGCACCTGGCTCCTCTATGACTCTCTCAAGCTACTCCAAGTCCAATTAACAATAGGCAAAATCCCCTACCACATCTTCACTAACTACAGGTCCCCCACAATGAACAAGTTAAAGGATTCTGCATACCTGGACTACTGACGTCACTTACCATGTAGCCCAACACCATACTCACTGGCAATTTTAATTATCCTACCATCAACTGGGGAAAATACATGACCACAAATCTGCTTTCTCCATGGTTCTTGGACCTTGCCAGTGCAAATGCCCTGGAACAGCTAGTCAGCACACCAAAGAGGGGCTCAAATATTCTGGACATAATGCTCACAAACATGGGGGAGCACGTATTATATAGGTATTATAGACAAACTCAGTCAATTGGGAATAAACCCTTATATCACTGATGGGTAGCCAAATGGCTCACCAACATGACACATACTGTCAAAGTGGTTGAATTCACATCTAGCAAAAGTGTCGTACCACAGGGTTCCGTGCTGGGCCCTTTACTGTTCAGAATTTATTTCTCAGAAGTCTAGGCAAACATGGATGGCCTGTATCTGACCAAGTTCACCGATAACTGCAAATTGGGTGCAATCATGGAGTCCCCCAGTGGTACTACAAAAAGGATTAACACAGACTAATGATTGGTGCCAAAGCCACGGACTGAAGCTAAATGTAAAAAAATGCGTAATTATTCCCTTTGGGAAAGCCAACATCCCTGCTATTTACAATACAGACAGCACCCCCCCCCCAAAAGAGTAGAGTATGAGACCCGGGTACTCGGGCTGATAATCTGAACTTCGACCACCATGTTACCTACAGTGGTGAGGCTTTCCTATGTGACACATTTCATAAGTAAAAGCTTGGCATCTAGATGCAAGGACATTATAATTCCATTATACTCATCCCTCAGACCATTACAGTACAATGCAGCCTTTTGCATGTACCTCACCATACAGATGCAAAACCATGTCGTAAGTGGAAAGACTGAAAGCCCTATCACTGGATTCTGTCTCCTACAGGCTACTAAATGGTGATCTGTGTCTTGCTTACAGGGTAGTCTCTGACCTGACCCTGATGGAAATTTTACACATTCACAAATCAAGCCACATGAGGGTCACTTGCTCTGGGAATATTAACCTAGGCACATATATGAACAAATCATGCTGGAGAGAGATACCTCCCCCTGAAACTACCCATTCTCTGGAACAAGCTTTCCATTCATGTGAAACAAAGCCCCTCTCTGACCCTCTTCAAGCACAACTTAGATCAATGGATGGGTAATCTCACATTCACTCCTGGGGTCATGTCTATTTTTTCATGGACATAGGCAGACATTAGGCTCATACCTCCATGAACTTCATTCACCTATGTATTGCTAATTGGGTTAACTTGGGATAAACATGCTTACGCTTGTAAAGGTTCTTGGGTCATTAGCCTAGTAACCACCTATGAAACTATGACACAAAGACAGCACAGTTAATGGCTTACCATAAATGAGAAGGCTCTTCCTATATGATAAATTACAGCAGTATACCAGCATTAATTTAGGACAGAAGAAAAGCAAACATCAGTTCAAGCTGGGTAGCATGACACAATGGGAAAATAAATTGCTTTCGAATATGGTCTCTAAATCCTGAAATATGACTGGTTAAAACTAAAAAGTATCAACCTGATAATACAGTTCAAAACCTGATTATAAGAGCAGACAAAGCAGATGACCTACTACTTGAAAAATAATTCACAACTGTCAGTAGCCATCAAGTCTCAGGACAACTATGCAATGAAAACATCTCTTTTTTTAACATTTTATTCAGCATCTTTCCTTATTTGTGTGTCAGTCTTATTTCTGCTGCAGGCAACAGTGCTGCATGTGGGGCAATTGGGTCCAGGATAATACCACCAGAGTCCCCCCTCCCCAGCCCAAGCTAATGAGAAAAAAAATATGTTCCAAGGCTGAGGACAAAAAAAGATGATGAGTTGACAATACAAGAGCTGCCCCCCCCCCCCCACACACACACACACACTTACTTCAGTCTTTGAAATAATTTAAAAGCTGCAGTATTATAATGAGGCTGCTTAAATAACTACAACCAGTAATCCCACTTCTGAATTGCAGGGAACAGTCAAGTACCTCTTCAACAGTGACCGATCATAACACCTACCAGTTAGTACCCTGGGCAGCCAGTAATCCCGTCTGCTCTACTCTACCCTACTAAAATTATGCGGAAAACAATATCTACAAATTTTGTCAACAGTTAGACCGGTCTTCAGAACTCACGCACGGTCACAGCTTAAGAAAAAAAAACGTATTTGACCTGCCTGCTCTGTTTCCAGTAACAATACAAGAATAACTGCTTTGTATTCAATATACTCGGTGGTACATCACCACATACCTCTCAACCCCTTTCTAGAGAAAGCCTAAAATAAATAAACAAATGCATGAAAACATATTAAAGAAAACTTTTAATGTTCATCTTACCATTGACTGTGACGTGTGCTGTAGACTTGCCTTTCCAATGCCAAACTGTACACTGCCTGTCATGTTGCAATGGGTCTTTTTGAAAACAAGGCTATGAACAGTGCCATCCTGATCAATTTCCACATCTCTACAGACTTGCAGCAGTTCTCCATTTATGCTCCACTTAGGAGGCTTCACAGAATGAACTGAGATCTCACATTCAAACCTGGCTTCAGCTGGTTCAGTCACTTCTGTATCACACAGGTGTCTGATTATATTGATAGTCTGTTCTGTTAAAGTAAGAAAAGGCATAATAACTATCACTATTCGTTAATTTCAGCCTTTGCAATTACAGTGACATCAAAGTACTTGAGAAGTTGAGTCTTGATCCACGAGTCTGATGCTTATTATAATCATAACAAGAAAGCAAATTTAGGGATTGCGAAAGTACTGATGCACATACCACATGTTGCTGTAATTATACAGATGACCTGACCTAGAAGCTGACATGAACCACAACATATCACTCAGAAATACATGCTTAAACAACAGCAAAACCCAGCAGTAGTCTTGTCTGTTTGACTCATTTCCAAATGTTGCCAAATGTAAAACCAGTCTATTCAGCATTAAACACTGAGAGAAATTCAATTTTCAATTCTGAGCATGGCCCCTACCCTGGAGACAGCTATATTACTTAAGTGGGTGAAACCTCCTGCTAAGGAGTGAGGTGAGGGGCAAAATCTCCCACACATCCATTAGGAACGTAGCTTCTGAATTCTGCTGCAAACTATTTGCTCTCACTTCACGGAAACCATGCTCACATCATCAAAGCAGATGGAGAAAAGAAACAGCCCTTTCTAATGTGGTGCATATTTTTTCATACCTTAAAATAAGCAGCAAGTGGTGAAGAAAATTGTCATCAAAATACAATAAAATTAGATCCACAGTTGGGAGCCCGCGTGGTGAAACAAACCAGGCTGCCGATTATCCACCATTCATGAAGCAAATATCAGCCAATGGATGCGCCCGCCTCTAGCTCGTCACAAAGGAAAGAATGAGAGGCGGGCATGAGCTGCACTATATACTGTTGATTGGCTGCAGTAGCCAGAGATGTCACTAAAATGAAAGCATCACTGATTGGATGCCAACAGCAGCCACTCATACATACATCACGCGGGGAGGGGGATGGAAGAACAACGTAGGGAGGGGGGGCATTCTATTGCTGTGTGCTCTTGTCGTCAGTCATGGGGGGAGGGCGCAATGCTACTATGTAGAAACGGGCATCATGAGCAATGTTAAAAAGTGAAGAAAGTTTCACTTTTTAACTTTTTTTTTTTTTTTTTTTTTTTGCGATTTTGCGCTCCTTATGAGGCCGGCCTGTACGGCGCCCTAGGCGGTTGCCTAGTTCGCCTATGCCTAAGGCCGGCCCTGACCCCAGTAATCTAACTTTTGCTGCCATAAATGTTAGAAGCATAAGAAATAAAAGTGCCAAACTACATGCCTGGATTTCCCAAAATAGCCTGGTTTAAAACTAGCATAAACAACTCTGAAATTATACTTCACGGCTATAATATCATCTGTAATGAACATATAAAAAGGAAAGGTGGTGGTATTGCTGTAATATTTTCCAACAACTACAACATTTCCCCTTACAACAAATCAGTACCAAAATTCAATTCAGCAGAGCTTCTTATGACTTTCTTGAAATTAAACAATTATAAACAAATATGTATATTAATATGTTCTTTAAATCCTTCCTGGTGACAGTATAGCTATACTGGAAAATATCTTACATTGTATATTCATATCAAGTCCTCAAGAAATACTACTGCTAGGTGATGTGAATGTAAGTTGGTTGAACATAAACTCTTACTCTTCTACAGCTAGTGTGAACTTATTTAGTGTCAACAACTACTTAATAACCCCACATATTATAGCAAGATATCAAATTCCTTATTAGACTGCATCCTAGTATTGGACCCCAGCAAAAACACCACATCATATACAATGTCTGACTGTCTCAATGATCAACTCTCAATCTATTCAACCAGACATCTCACACATCCACTTAAAAAACAACATGCACCCCAGGATTTAGCAAGTTCTGCATGGCATGCAGGAATAGTGCAGGAGCTGCTGGAGGCAATATGGCTGCTGAGAGATGCAGGAACAAGCTCCCGGGACGTGCATGAACACTCCTGCACTATTCCTACACGGACACAGCTCGTGTATGCTAATAACCTCATTTGCAGGTGAAAACCATGCAGATGAGGTGAATTAGGGATCCAGGAAGCTGGCAGCCGTCCATGCAGGATTAGTGTAGCCTGCAGAAATGTACTCAGTTAGTAACCGAGTACATTTCTGCAAACTACAAAATGGAGCCATGACAGCTCCAAATAAAGGGTGTATATAATGAGGAAAGATGCCAATGGCCAAATATATGGCCATTGGCATGGAAAACAGTTTCAAAATAACAAAAAATATATTTTTTTGGCTGATTTCGGCCGTTTAAGCATAGGGCAGTGGAGCACAAATGGGATCGGCCCGAAAATAAAAATAAACCCTTGAAAAATGCTTTTTCTGCAAAATTACAATTTTGCCATTATAGTCAATGGCAGGCAGAAGACAACAAGGCTAGTGAATAGTGGTTGCTAAGGGGGAAGGCTCAGTGTCAGACTTGTAACTAGGCATTAGCTGGCAATCCTATGCAAATGAGGGGAATGATACTGAATCACAGATCTCCCCTCATGGCTAGCCTGCACCCAACCATATAGCTGCAGGAAATCCATGGTGCAAGCCTAAGAGTTAGCTGACATCATAGAGGAGTGTGTCAGGCATACTGTAAGCTTATTAGAGCTCTGTGGCTCAGATTTTCCCTTAGCCTAGCAGAGCTAAGGAAGGGGGTGTGTCTGAAGCTTCCAAGCACACTTTACATTGCCTAAATGGGTGTGCGTGCTGTGCACCGGGGTTTAAAGAAGATAAAAATTAAACCAGAAAATAGCATCTCCATTCACATGTGAGCACTGTGTTTGCGCAGCAAACCTCTGGGCTTAAACAGGAAGGCAATGGGAAGGTAAAACAGCAGTAGGAAGGTAATCAAGGAGAACTAGCATAGCTGGCAGGTGAAATGTATCAGAATTAACCAATTAAACAGGCAGCCGCCTAGCCCAGCACACTACTATAAACTATAAAAACACCTTTCCCTCTGGTTTTTCCCATAAACTCTACACCACGGGTGTACACAAATGAGGAAATTTTACCGAACAAAAGCAACAAAATGATAGGGGCTGCATTCGCTCTCATAAATTAACATATGGAAGAGGCTGAGTATGATGAGGATGAGAATGCTGATGACTATCCCACAGTGAGGAGAAGGAGAAGAGTGTGCAGACCCAGGGTAACCTACCAGGGTCTACATAAGCTGGAGATAGTGGAGCGCTATAGGGTAGACAGGGACCTCCTACAGTAAATTGTTGAGCTCTGCTGGCCACACTTCACAGACAAAACCAACAGAGAGGAACCCATCCAAGTGGATACCAAGGTATGTGTAGGCTTAAGAATACTAGCCACAGGTACCTTCCAAAGGCCAACTAGGAATATGATGGGGATCTCACAGGCATCAGCATCCAGGGTGCTCCACCAGTTCCTGGATGCCATGTCAGCACATGCCGGTGAGCACATATATTTTCTCAACACCCGTGAGGCATTGACCAGCAATATGCATCTCTTCCACCAAATAGCAGAATACCCTGAGGTAGTGGGTACTATAGACTGCATGCACATACACATTAAAGCACCACCCGGCGAGTGGGGTAGAGTCCACATAATCTGCAAGGGCTTCCCCTCCATTAACTGCTAGGTCATGTGTGATGCCCAGGGCATTATAATGAATGTGTGTGCTGGCAGCCCTGGAAGCTATCACGACTCCCACATCTGGCATATGATGCAGCTGTACCTGAGATTTGCCAATGGGGACATCCCATAAGGCCACCTAGTGGGGGATGCTGGTTACGCACTGGAGCTGTGGTTGATGACACCCATCAGAAATGCACAGACACCAGAACAAGAAATCCATAATGAGGCACACGTACAGACCAGAATCATAACAGAGCATGTGTATGGGATGCTCAAGTCATGGTTCCAGTGCCTGGACATATCCGGTGGAGCCTTGCAGTACTCACCAGCTACATGTACCCAAATTGTCATTGTATGTGCCATGCTACACAATATGATCCTGTGGAAACAGCTGCAGCAGGAACAGCATGGGGCAGGGCCACACAGCCCCCCACCATTGCCAAGGCCTGCACAGGCACAGAGTGACTCGGAAGAACAACCTGAGCCTGCCCCAGTAGGCAGAAGGAGGTGTGCCAAGTATGCCCAGGCCTTGGTAAAGAGGCAACGCATAGCACATACACTGACACGGTAGGAACCCAGGGAATGACACCTCACTCAGACTCGCACATACAGTAAAAGGGATGCCAAATATGATACTACCTGTGCTTAACCATGTATAGGGAGTGTACTATGTGCATCTGACATAGTCAGCTCTGCAGCACTATCCTCAATACTGGCACAGCTACAAGATAAGTCACGCTCACTATCAATTGCTGAATGTAGTAGTATGTTCTGCTACCTGTATCTATGGTATGAATGTGAGCATGTTAGGGAATCGAGTGGCTGAATGGGATGCCAGCAGATAGTAGACACCTATATCAGCAGCATGAAATCCTTAAATACTGGTGTCAACATAGTAGGTGGTACTAGACAAGGTGACAAATCCCACTGCAGTACATGTGGTGGCCCAAATGTGTGTCCATAGGACACACACATGCATGCCAGTGAGGCTCACATACCCAACAACAGTCTCAGTCAGCAGGACAGGTGTAGATGACCACAAAGAAAGGCTGTGCTAAGGCCTCCGATTGATGGCTATGGAGAACAGCTCCCCTCCAGACCTACACAGACAGACTACAACAGGTCAGGCAGTGGGATGTTAGTTCTGAAGGATAAGAAGTCTGAAACTGAAATGTAGGTCAATAAAACCTAAGAACTGTAGTACACTGATATGCTTCTAGTCTGCATGATAGGTCAGAATACAGAGTGAAATGGAGTACCTGAAATACCAGTACAGTCGTAGCAAATGTTTACAGTTGTCAGGTGTGCCCCCCCCCTCCGCAATCCTATGTAAAAATGTAATAACATGTATGTGTAGATATAATAACAGTGGAGCACAGATTACCTGAGCTGGCCAAAGTAGCAGGATAGATTGTAGCACGTGTACAATATGCAGGGCTATGTGTGTTAGGTTGGTGTGTGTTGTATATTGTGTGAAAGTGGTCAGCATGGAGGCATGGAGGGTTGTGTCCTGGTGGCCAATGGTCAGTACTGTTGATGACAGGGCCAAGTTCTCACAACTGCAGTGCCAAGCACAATGCATCCAAGCAAGACACATTCCAGCAGTAATTAATACTAATTGTTTGGATGTAATATATGTTACCATCTAAAAGATGGACATGGCATGAATGTGGACCCAGACATACAAACAGTACACAGGTGGAAGTACCCTAGACAGAAAGTGTATAAAATGTTACTGTCAAATGGACACACATTTGGAATTGTACATAGAGGTTAGCAGCAAATTACTTCGCTGTGAAGTATGGAATACTGATGTCATCTGCCAAACACTGGCAGACCACAAAAGGCACAAGTATGAAGTACTGAGAAACTGCTGATGTCCCTGCACAAGCCAGCATAAGTGGAATGCCCCACGTACATCTGTGAGTCAGCTGCAAGTAGCTTCCATAGCATACATGCACCCAGCTCACCCCACCATCAGCCACAGGTAGCTCACAGGTCTTATCCCTGCTGTTGGGAATGAGTGTAATATGACCCCCACCTCTGTATGGGAATAGCCACAGAATGTAGCATGCTGAAGAGGTGTCCCATGCAGGTGTGTTCCTAGCTGTAAGTAGCACCCTGCCACCTACCCTGTCACCCCAGAGGAATATAGTGGCTTGCAGCCTGGGACTGTAGGAGTGACACAATACACCGGCCTGCTACAGATGGGCTGTATCACTACAAAATGCCATACATTCCTATATCAAAGACCTGTGTCTCACCTGTACTGCCAATGTATGTTATCTCATGGACTCCCAAATAACAACATAACACAGTCCACACAACACAAATGCAAGGCCATGTTGACAAATCCCAGTAGTATGTCCACCATGTCCTACTTCATGAACTGTGGATCAACCCCTAAATACTGCTGGGATGAAGTGATACCTTTAGGGATACTTATCAGATAACATTTGCATAATGTTCAGAAGAGGACAGAATAACAAAGGAGGGGTAGAAGCATGGACACCATGGAGTGTGTGAAGTCTGAAACTCAGATGTGTGCAGATACTATCCCTGTCTGCAAAAACACAGGAATGGGTGGCTAGAAACCTGCTCGTAAACCACAATGTGAAGGGGTAATGACCAGAAATATGAGCCCTGCCTCTGGGTAGCCTGTGTGAATCTGTACAGCTGTGAGGTATGGCCACAGCAGGATATGGCCATACTGTCACGTGGATGGATGTACAAGCATGGGATCCTCAGTCACCACTGAACCATTTAGACAGAATCATCAGCAAGTGTCTGCAGCTCCACCTCCAGAATGGCATGATTGTGCAAGAGTATGTAGGCTGCAGACCACAATACTAGACACAGCGTCATTCATCTTGTGTTCCCTAGGAAATTACTGCAAGCAAATATGTATACCTGTCAGTACTTGATAACATGAAACATCACAGTGTAAAACAGTACATATGTCTGAATATCTCTGCTAACACCAAAACCATGTAGTAGAAGCAGCGCAGACAGAATTAGTTACAGTATCCCACTATCCTTTGCCCATTGTGGCCCCATATTGTCAACCGATCTACAGATATCCTGCAGAAACAGGTTGCTAGCTGTAGGTGTAGAACACAAAAGCCTGCACTGGAGTACAACCTACCTGGAATGGATTCACACAGTCAATACAGAAGGTCATACTGGGCATGCTCCCACACTTAAAGAAATGAAGACCATGTCTGGCAACAACAGTGGACTATACATATCTAACAGTCACAGATGTTTGTGCACACACTCCACATTGCACACCTGTCATGCTTTGCACACACATAGGTTCATAGGTTTATAGGTTCATAGGTTCATAGGTTGATACTAGGCTATCTGCCCTAGGGCATTTATAAGCCTAGCCAGAGTGTGTTTGGCTTTCGCCACCCTTTTAGATTAGTTGACTGTGCCTCTGTATAGTAGGTCACAGAAGGTAGCCCTTTTAAGGTTAGTTTACTGTACCTCTATCAAGCAGGGACACAGAAGAGATCCCAGGGGTAAACTTACGATCTCCCATCCACTCGTCAAGATTTCTCTTGAAGAGGGTCAGTGAGGGGCTCTGCCTAACATGGGTTGGGATTTTGTTCCAGAGTGAGGGGAGCCTCTGGGATATGAATCTGTCCCCCCAGCATGTCCTATTTATTTCTGTGCAGAGGTTCAAGTCCCTGGGGCATGTAGCTCTAAGGGATTTGGATTTCCTGAGGTGAAGCATGTCCATTAATTCTGGGTTGGACATGGCTTTATACGTCAGACACAGATCGCCAGTCTGAATAGGAGGTACGCAACTGAGTAGAGCTGGAGTTTCTTTAGCCAAACTGCATAGGGCATCTGTTTGAGCCCCTTGATCCTCTTGGTGAGGTACTTTTGGGGTCTTTCCAGTTGCTGCAGGTGTCGGGTAAGGTACATCCCAAATGGGGCATTGTACTCAATTATTGGCCTGATAAGTGATGAGTAGAGGGGCACCTCTCTTGATCTAGATGTGAACCCTTTCATGATAAGGTGGGCTATATAGAAGGTCTTTCTAACTACTTTGGCAACGTGATTGTCAAAGGAGAGATTGCTATCTACTTGGGTCCCCAAGTCCCTAATTACTTCTTCCATACTTAATGGATTACCACCTATGTGGTAATTTGTGGGCACTTTGTTTTTCCCAAAGGGGATGACTATGCACTTTTTGGCATTTAGCTTTAGGCCATGGCTCTGGCACCAGTTATCCATCTCTGTGAGACCCTTTTGGAGGATGACTGTGTCAGCCAGAGAGTCGATTACGGCACCCAGTTTGCAGTCATCCGCAAACTTGGCCAGCCATAGTCCACCCATGTTAGCCTGTACCTCGGAGAAATATATACCGAACAAGAGAGGTCCCAGGACTGAGCCTTGTGGGATGCCACTTGTAACTGGTTTAGAGTCTGACATGGCACCTGCTATTCTGACCATGTGGGTTCTATCCCTGAGCCAGTTTGCAACCCATCTTGTGACATAGGGGTTGATATTTAAGCTGGTGAGCTTAATTATGATGCCCGAGTCGGGTATTGTGTCGAAGGCTTTTGCGAGGTCCATGTAGGCTGTGTGGACTACCTTCCCTTCATCTATGCCTTTGGTAACTGTTTCAAAGAGGTTGACCAGGTTCAAGAGGCAAGATCTGCCCTTAACAAAGCCGAATTGGGTAGGATCCAGTGTCTGTTGGTTCCCAATGTCTTTGTTTATGATTTCCATGATGATACACTCCATAGCTTTGCAGACCAGGCTAGTCAGGCTTATAGGGTGATAGTTTTTGGGGTCTGTTGTGGCACCACCTTTGTGGAGTGGGACCACTATTGCTGTACGCCATTCCTTGGGTACATCTCCTGTAGTAAGGCTGAGATTGAACAGTGACTTTATATGAGGGTTTAGTTCTTCTTGGAGCTCATGTAAGACACAGCCCGGGACACGTCTGGTCCCATTGATGCTGTGTTTTTTTTCTTTGGAGAGGGCAGCTCTCACCTGTGCATCTGTGATCTCAGGAAGGCTACACTCTGTTGGGATAGACATTTGCTCTTTTGGGGGGAAGGAGGATGAGAAGTTTGCACCGAACTTTTCTGCCAGGATGTTGGCAATGTCTGTGGGTTCAGTGTATTTTTTTGTCATTTTGCACTAACTCAGAGCATATCTGGGAGTTGCCTTCCAAGTTTCTGGCATAACTAAAGAAGGCCTTGTGATTATCTTTAGTGTCTTGTGCAATTTTTCTTTCGAAGCTGGCCTTAGATGATTTTATGAGGGATTGTAGTTTCTTGCTCGTACTGGTCAGTGACGCCTTCCCTTTTTGGGATTTTGCTCTGTCATGTAGTAGCTTTCTCCTTCTGTTGTATAGCTTATTTATGGCTGGGGTCCACCAGACAGGTCTCCTGCCTTTGGAAGAGTGAGTCTTGGTTTTATTTGGGATAGCATGCTCCATGCATTCCTGTAGGTGTCCATAGAATGCTTTTGTAAAGGATTCTGCATTTTGGGCCATATTTTCCACTGGCCTGGGGGCTTTGAAGGATTCCACCTCAGTTTTGAGAAGTGTGAAGTTTGCTTTTGAGAAGTTCTTCACCGTGGTTCCTTGGCTAGGGGTGGGGATGGAATATGGATGTCCAGTGAGATTTGTTTATGGTCGGATCTTACCAATGAGGGGTATACTTCTGGTGTGGAGCATAGAGACCCCATGTTGGTGATGACCAGATCCAATATGTTTTCCCCTCTTGTGGGAGTGGTGACCAGTTGTTCCATAGCATTTGAGTTTATAAATTCTAGGAACCATTGGGCGAGGGTGTTTGGGCTTGAGTAGTTTTCCCAATCGATGTTTGGGTAGTTGAAGTCACCCAATATAATAGTGTATGGAGAGACCTTCATATACTCCAGTGTTCTCAGGAAAGCCAAGTGAGGTTCCTGTGTTTGGGAAGGTGGTCTGTAGCAGGCTACAAACTGAAAGGCAGTTTTGCCCACTGTTAGTTGCACATGGATGGTCTATGATGCTTCGTGCTGTGCCACTAACCTGGAGGTGTGGGTATCTTTGATAAATATGAATACTCCCCCTCCTTTTGTGGTTCGGTCCAAGTTTTGGGGCCGGAAATCATGGTATGAAGTATAACCTGTTAGTGCTGGGGTGCTATCGGGAGCCTTGAACCAGGTTTCTGTTACTGCACAGATATCGATATTCTCCATACTGAGGAGAGTCTCGAGTGCGTGCATCTTGAGGTTTAGATTTCTGGCATTGAGCAGCATTACCCTTAGTTTTTTTTTCTTTGTGTTGTCTATGCTGGTGGGTTTGTCTTTTGAGCCTTGCCTAAAAAAAGCACTATGGGGGAGGCAAGAGCCTTTGCAGTATTCGAAAATCCAGGAGTGACAGGTGCAAGCCATCCCTAGCGAAGCAATGTGGCTTGTCGAGCATGTCATCCCAGGCTGACAGACACTGGATCCCCTTTGAATGACACCAATACTTTAGCCAATTGTTAAAATTGATCATTTTGTCTTTATACTGTGGCATCATTCTTGGTGAGGGTAAGATGCTACTCAAGGTCAGGTTCATACCGGCCTGGGCTACATGATCAAAGAGCTCCTGTACATCTTTTTTCATGTAGTCCAGGGTGGTATGTCTCAGGTCATTCACACCAGCATGGACAATGACAGAGTCATATTTAAACTTGTTTTGGAGTGACCTGAGTGTTTGTGTTATGTGGCGGATCCTGGCACCCAACAGGCAGCTTACAGTGACCTTCTCCTTGTTCAGCCTGGTGAGTGGGACATCAGTGTGTCTGACAATAGAGTCACCTATTACAAGTGCATTAGATGTGTTGTTTAGCCTTAAGGGCTGTGACTGTGTGGCACACTGACTTTGTGAGCTATGTGCTACATGGATATTGTTTCGTGGTAGGTGTTGCTTGGATGTCTCTGTTGGAGGTCTCTGCTGCTTAGGCAGATTTTTATTTAGAGCCTCCGAGTATGTTTTTGTATGTTTATGTGTTTGGTTTGCTGATGCGATAGGTCTATGTGAGACTGGATTTGTGGTGTGTGTGGTTACCTTCTCCTCCTGACAGGCTGTACCAGTACTGGGTTGAGAGAGCTTAGCCTCCAGTTTGGCTATATAGTTGCATCTCTCACATATATTTGAGATTGTTGGGAGGAGGAGAGGGTAGGATAGGAATACACACATATATCCAAGGACAACACACTATAATAGGCCAAACTTGCACATACATAGATGTGTGGAAGAGGGTGACAGACAGTGACAAAGAGCTTTCCATCATGAGGCCTGTCCCACCCACCATGCATCCAATTGGCTAAAACCACATGATATGCAAATGTCAATCACTATAGACATTTGCTTCTGGTATCCCTCAACACTATAGTGTCTGTGGTGCTTGTGATAACTGTGTAACATGACTGTACAAGTCATTATTCATCTAGCAGTTGTATACATGTTCCTGTTAAATGTAAACCTGTGTGTGACTGAGTGTTGTGTGTGTACTTCCAGATGAATGGTTTATGGCCCATTCACACACACTGCACTCCCAATTGCCCTACTTTGGCAAGCCTGCTGATGTCATTCACCTTGAAATACACATTTGGGGAAGGAGTAGCCCTATAAGCTCTGTGGAAAGTGCTATAACTGTGTAATTCTGTAGTGTGATGTACTAGTTAGGTAAGAGTTCTAATCCCAGACATGGCAACTATGAGCCTGTGTGTATGTGTGTGTGTGTGTGTGTGTGTGTGTGTGTGTGTGTGTGTGTGTGTGTGTGTGTGTGTGTAGGGATCAATGCTTTTGTGGCTATTCACAGTCACTACACTTTCCACTGACCTACTTTGGCAAGCCTGCTGATGTCATTCACCTTGAAATACACCTTTGGGAAAGGTGTAGCCCTATAAGTTCAGTGGCACATCCTATAACTGTGTAATGCTGTAGTGTGATGTACTAGTTAGGTAGGAGTTCTAATCCCAGACATGGCAACTGTGTGTGTGTGTGTGTGTGTGTGTGTGTGTGTGTGTGTGTGTGTGTGTGTGTGTGTGTGTGTGTGTGTGTGTGTGTTTGTCTGTCTGTGTAGGGATCAATGCTTTTGTGGCCATTCACAGTCACTACACTTTTCA
This sequence comes from Protopterus annectens, assembly GCF_019279795.1. Classification (NCBI taxonomy): domain Eukaryota; kingdom Metazoa; phylum Chordata; order Ceratodontiformes; family Protopteridae; genus Protopterus; species Protopterus annectens. Next base: position 939,103,686 of record NC_056746.1, read on the forward strand.
TTGCCCAACTTTGGCAAGCCTGCTGATGTCATTCACTTTGAAATACACCTTTGGGGAAGGAGAAGCCCATTAAGCTCTGTAGTGCATGGGATAAATGCAGTACACTGTAGTAGCAATACATACCTTGGTAGGGTTTTGAATCTTAGCACTGTCAAGTGTGTGTGTGCTTGTCATCAGTATCCTGTGTGGAGGTAGCTGTGATTGTGTAATAACAGGACTCATTGTGGGGTGGGTTTTGCAAATTTCTTATATGGAGGACCTATTATATGTCACAATGTCCACCTTACAAGGACAACAAATATCAAACAGCAGAGAGGCTGGTGTAGACAATCCATACATAAACACACTTGGCTAGGCAAAAACCACTATTTGTGGTTCCCTACATATTGCCCACAGATAGTAACCATGGTGTGATTGCAGTGGACTACAGAGGACATGGCACTCTGTTGCATCCCTACAATAGGCAAATAATTGCTTACAGTGGTCCTTTGCTATGTTCCCCACTGGACGCATGCAACAACTGTAGAGTCAGCAAATGTAACCCACAAAGGACATACCATGCCTTATACACATGCCCTGTATGGATAGATGCCACTAACATCAGTGAATACCTGTATCATGCTGTCAGTGTAGGTGCAGGATCAACCTGAGTTCCATTGCCAGTTCTCACCACATGAGGTCAGGAATGCCACATTAGATGATAACAATCTGTCCACACAACATGCCCCAGACACCCCAGGTACACTTCCACATGTCACAAAACATGCATGTGGTACATGTGCACATCCCAGACACTGTCCATATTATGGAATATAGAACACATACATGGAAAGCATTGCACAACACTGGCCACCCACAATAGTAACCCAGATGAGTGGATGGTGAATACAATGCCCACCTATGTGGGCCAACCCAGGGACTACACCCCTGAGCCACACTGCAGATCATTATCATGTGGCATGATGCCAAGGTATACCCTTTGCTTAGCCTTGTACAGCCTTCTGGCACAGTCAACCACTACACACCTGTGAAGCAATGAACCCATGCATGTAATACTGGCAAATCTGTGTGTGTGTGTGTGTGTGTGTGTGTGTGTGTGTGTGTGTGTGTGTGTGTGTGTGTGTGTGTGTGTGTGGAGATTAATGATGTGGAAGCTATTCACACTCACTACACCTCCTATTGCCCTACTGAAGCATGCCTTCTGATGTCAGTCACCTTGACATACTTTTACCCATATATCAGCCTGATAACCTCTGCGGTGCATGTGATACCTGAGTAATACTGTAGTGTAGCAAACTAGTTTGTTAGGAATTCTAATCCTGACCCTGCCAACTGTGATAATGTGTGTGAGTCCCTGAGAAAGTGTGGTTGTGTTGTCCTTGACACCTGCTTTTGTGGACAGGCACATGTACTACACCTACCTTATCTGTCCTTTATCACTGTTACTGATGTCACTCACCTTCAAATATACCTTTGGACAGCTCTCCAACATGTAAGGTCTGTGGCACTTGCAATAACTGCATTAAAATGTAATAGCAATACACAGTCAGGCAGGGGTTTGAAACCCTGTACTGGTAAGTGTGTGACACAAACATGCTTAGCTCTTACTCCCCTACCCACTTCCTTTCTTACTTTGTCTCTCTCACTCCCTCACTGGTGGCTGTGGAAAAGTACACCTGCTTTGCTTAGGCAGCAGCTTTTGTTTTGTAAGTGATGCTCATGATCAAATGATGGCCTGTGCATGAATTGCAGTCCCCCACTAGCTGATTGCATTTGGAACAGCTGTGGTAACATTCCATAGCCAATTGCATGGAAACACACTCCTATAACTAGGAACATCATGTGGGTGTTGACCCTTATCATTCACTGTAAGCAGGACTTCATGTCAGTGTTTGGCAAACAGCATCACTGACGGTAGTGGGATATACCTCTTACAACATACACTGTGGAGACAGGCCAAGAAACAGGAGGGGGATGTTCCAGACATGAGTACAGAATGTAAGTCTTGCTCTTCTACATTTGACGTACTGTTGGTTTAACAGGGCTTGTGTGGATATGACTGGTCTACATGATTTAATACCTGTCATGACAGTGTTATGTGGTTGAAGAAACCCTCACCTGTAGGGCTATCTGTGGACTGGCCAGTGTTTGGAGTCTTACATGTGTTGTGTTACTCACAGATGACCTATCTTTAGAAATGCAGTAGCATAGTGTGAGGATTGCAGTCAGTACATGGTGACAGCCATGAGAGTTACTGACTTCATATCCCTCATAAGACATATGTCACAACAAACCCTGTTACACCAGTAAATGTATGAGGTTACCACAGCAGCATGTCAATATTGGTCCTGTGTTTGTGCCTCCAGCCACAACTCCGTCAACCTTTGTACATATGTCATGCAGTAAGAGATGCATATGTTCAGTACACCATTATTTATTGACATCATACCTGATAACAAGCCAGTGAGATATCAGACTGCTAGACATTTTATGTACAGTAGGGCTTATAATTGAGGACAAAACTTGGACATTCTGTTGTAGTGTGTACAGTAGTGAGGTCTGTGTACATATGGTGATTGTAGACAGAGTGTGTATTGCGAATATGTACCTTGGCCTGTGTACAGAC
>NC_056746.1:939108811-939111311 GCF_019279795.1 Protopterus annectens
GGTTAAACGTACAGGCGCTTACACCGTGTAGGCTTCGCTTACCAGTGCGCAAATCTGCTTAGCATTTATATTGCAGCAATGCTGAAACTTGCTAAGCATGGCTTAGCCCTGGTAACCAGTGCTCACATTTCGGTCTGATAAAATAGCAGGGTAATGACATATTTAATAAGTGTATTTAATGCCATGTACATAACATGCATCTATGTGCTGTCATTACAGTAGCAAGGGGTGTGAGTCTACTGTCTGGGACACCTGAGTATATATGGACTGTACAACACTCTTTCTATTTGAATGTGTTACATACATGGGTAGTATCCTAGGTTATATGCAGTCACACTGGCATGTAGTGTATCATTACATTACTACTGTTGACAGTGCTTTCCCAAGTAAGAGCAGATTGCAGATTGTAGTACTGGAACCAAACACTCCTGCATGTAAAAATGGACTCTGAGTTCTCACTGTCATGTTCCTGGTGTGGGAGCTGTGTCTCATTAAATATTTCCCACTGGATATGATCTGATATGTGGAAATTAACTGTAGACTACTTTGTGTATAGTACATGTCAGTGAGGGCTGCTGTCATGTAGTAATGGCATACCTATCGGTGTCAGACGTCTATCTGTCAGCACATTCATCCTAATGCATAGCCAGTTGGCTAGCTGATGTCTGTCTGTCCACTGTACAGATCTGCAGATGTCAGGTATCCATCTTGGGTACGTACAGGCAATCTATGCTTGACTGACACTGACATGTCTGCTCAGCTGTGTTATGAAAGCCACAGCTAGGAATCCACACCCTGTACGTACTACATGCCATGTATACCTCAACTACAGTACCACAGTCAACCGAACATGCTTGGGTACAGTTCTCCAAGACAGACACTGACTATGTTAATTAATACATGTTGCATACTTGTCAACTGGAGCACCTCACTGGCCCTCTGCAAGAGGCAACCAGATGATTGGCTGTTACATGTAACTCTCACCCTGAGGATCACCCCTGTGATATCTGTTGATAGATGGCCTGCTGGCACATGGCAGATGGCATGATACCACTGTATATACAACCCCTACACTTCCCATCTCTCCATGGACAAATAGCCTGCTACACACCTATGAACACCTGCACCGAGGGACCCCAGTACTGACAAATGTGTATGTGTGCATTACTGACAATAACAGTGCCTGCATGTTTGTAGACCTGTAGTTGAGAATACCCTGAGGCCCTTCACACCCACTGCAGCCCCCCATTGCCATAGTTAGATGTGGCTGCTGCTGTACTGGACATTACATGTACCTTGTTACACTCTTCACCCTAAGGGCTACCTGGGGTTTGCAGTACCAGCACAACACTGTTGACAAATGGGTTGATAGGCATGGGATACAATCTGAGTTCTGGCAAGTGTGTGTATGTGTGTATATTTGTAGGATACAGCATTCTGAGGTTACATTCTCCTAATACAATAAGCCTGGCCACACAGTATTAGGGATAGTGATGTTGCTAACCATAGGAGAGCCATGACAATGCACCACCCTACTATCCCTGTGGCATGTGCATTATATGCATATCCCTGTAGTAGCACTCTTGGGATAGACACGGGTTTGTATTGCAGTCCTGGTCAATGTCTGATGGTGGGTATGTCAGAGTGTTATCATGGGTTTCAGTGCATACATTAGCCACTGTGGGGTGTGGGTGCTGGGTATACTGTCTTTACACCATGGTACCCCCAGTACATGTCCCATGTTCCACTGTATGGAGACCACTGTCACCATCAACCATACAGGTAAGTGATAACACTATCCAGCCCAGTTATGCATGTGCTGTGTGCAACCTATCTGTAACAAAATGGACACACTGACAAGGTAGTTAACACTGATAAGCCCAGGTCTCTCAGATGTGTGTATGACTGTTATGTGTTTGTCAATGTGTATATGACAGCATGTCACACTATGTATTGTCCATAAACAACCAGTACATCACCCATTGCCATACTGTACAGGCCTGGGGATGTTCTTCACGTAACATGTAACCTGGAACACACCTCATCCTAAAAGTTGTGTGGTGTATGCAATTAAAGCCACACACATCAGTAGCACTACATACCTAGTAGGGGTTCTAGTATCAGTGTTGCCAAGTAAGAGTATCTGTGTATGTGAAGGAATCTACTTCCATTTGCAGAATATACATGTCCCAGGAGGTCATCTGTCCGAGAACTGCCTGGCATATGCTAACATTGCACAGGTATCATCCTGTGCAAATACATTCCATCACAACTAGTGATAGATGTGTAAATGTCCTCTTCCCCACTGTATAGGTGTACAGTGATACTGGGCTTGGTATATATATAGCTAAGTGTGGCTCTTGTGGACATAGCCACCATCATTGCAGTTACTGCTGAGTGTATCCCCCCTGCTTAGCAGTTCATGTTAACAGGTTAAGTAGTTGTCTTTCACAGTATCTGTGGTTCTACAGCACCTCTTACCCTCCAAAAGGTAGGGATG